>NW_026782352.1:322500-514048 GCF_031769215.1 Ylistrum balloti
AACAACAACAGAACCAGCAGTCAGAACAAAGTAAACAACAACAGAACCAGCAGTCAGAACAAAGTAAACAACAGAACCAGCAGTCAGAACAAAGTAAACAACAACAGAACCAGCAGTCAGAACAAAGTAAACAACAACAGAACCAGCAGAACAAAGTAAACAACAGAACCAGTCAGAACAAAGTAAACAACAACAGAACCAGCAGACAGAACAAAGTAAACAACAGAACCAGCAGTCAGAACAAAGTAAACAACAACAGAACCAGCAGTCAGAACAAAGTAAACAACAACAGAACCAGCAGACAGAACAAAGTAAACAACAACAGAACCAGTAGTCAGAACAAAGTAAACAACAACAGAACCAGCAGACAGAACAAAGTAAACAACAGAACCAGCAGTCAGAACAAAGTAAACAACAACAGAACCAGCAGACAGAACAAAGTAAACAACAGAACCAGCAGTCAGAACAAAGTAAACAACAACAGAACCAGCAGTCAGAACAAAGTAAACAACAGAACCAGCAGTCAGAACAAAGCAAACAACAACAGAACCAGCAGACAGAACAAAGTAAACAACAGAACCAGCAGTCAGAACAAAGTAAACAACAACAGAACCAGCAGTCAGAACAAAGTAAACAACAGAACCAGCAGTCAGAACAAAGTAAACAACAACAGAACCAGCAGTCAGAACAAAGTAAACAACAGAACCAGCAGTCAGAACAAAGTAAACAACAACAGAACCAGCAGACAGAACAAAGTAAACAACAGAACCAGCAGTCAGAACAAAGTAAACAACAACAGAACCAGCAGTCAGAACAAAGTAAACAACAGAACCAGCAGTCAGAACAAAGTAAACAACAACACACCCAGCAGTCAGAACAAAGTAAACAACAGAACCAGCAGACAGAACAAAGTAAACAACAGAACCAGCAGTCAGAACAAAGTAAACAACAACAGAACCAGCAGACAGAACAAAGTAAACAACAGAACCAGCAGACAGAACAAAGTAGACATCAACAGAATATTGTAGAGAAATGATATATTCAATATTAAAGCAGCAGAACTCCAAACAGCCTTACACTAACTGTATTTGAGATCCAATGTGTTGTATGCACGCTGACACTGGTTATATCGGTTGACAGGGAGATGTATGTATCTGTTATGCCTTTTTCTCCATTTAATCACCATACAGTGACACATAAGATAACTGATATGTACAATGTCCCGCAGCACATGTGGCCGAAACAGTCAGTCTGATCATAGGTTACCAGTAAACTCACATAAAAATGAAAAAAAACACTGTAATACAACCGTTGAGTATTTCTCGACACCGACAAGTCTAGGAATTACAATCTAGATATAGAGTTATTCTTTCAGTGTCAATATTCCGTAAGACACTCGTGCCTAATTAGTTTTTACCGTGGAGATTCTGGCGCCGGTGTCTCGTTTTAGATTTGTCTCTCTCTAATCTGTGTGATTTGGTATTCTATAAAAATGTGGACCTGTCAGTCGATAGTGACGGATAGTCACAGTCCTGATCCATAGCGAGGCTCCAGTTGAACTCGGGTTGTCATTTAGTTACTGCAGGAGGCTCGACATAAATGTATTAAACGTGATCATCATTTTGATATGAAAGTGCCGAGGTGGCCGAGTGGTTAAAACATTTGATCATCTTTAACACCAGCCCTCAATGTCTGAGTCACTGGTTCGAGATCTTCGTGGGGCTGTCGGCGGGTACGGATACATTTCCAACACCAAACCCTGACACGTTATTAAGTACCCCAAACTGTCATTAGGACGTGAAGCACCAGAGAAACAGTCCGATGATCGTGACGTCACACAGTTGTGACGTCTTAATTTCATTGCGGTGGTTACCTTACTGATACTAATTAAATGAAAAAAAAATATTCCGAAAATAACAATCATTTTGGCCTGGTTTGCACATGGTGCAAATCCGGGTTATAATATAGCGGGCGGGGAAAAGGGATATCAGTTTTGTAGAATCAACTCCTCCTAGAGTTTTTAACGTATAAGCTTGAAACTCTGTAGGATGTATATATATATATATATATATATGTTGGAGATGTGCACCTATTTATTAAGGATTCATTCCGGACGTTTTTTCTTGATTTTCCGAGCTTTGGAACTTAAGTTATTTTCAACAGTCTGGCGTGGAAAATCCAAGATGGCAGCCTTTGCCTCTCATTGGTTGAGATGTTGTTTTTTTTAGCACGATATATAACATTGCACTCATCCCGCAATCCGGCCAATTGTGGCTTTGCCCAATTTTTTATATTGGTTAAATAAGGGCATTTTTTTAAAACTTTATTTTCTTTTTCAAACTTAACGGGAGTATCGTTTGTTATTTTTGTTGTAAAACCCTGATAAATGTATATCCATATATGTGTGAAAAACATCCGAGACACAGGGCCCGATATAAGCAGACAGGAAAGGAGGACTGTATTGCATCATCGTATTTACAGTGTTATATCTAGGCAATATCACTTTGGTTGGTGTCGTCGATGAAGCTTCGGACGCTTACCCTTTCGGCACATCAGTCGTTTTTTTATGTTTTCTGATTGCAGTTAAATTATGATTTTGTCTTAATGTAATATTGGCTTCAAATAAACGATAACGAATACATCACGAAGCTGGATATAAGGCTTAAGGAAAATTTCTGATTGAATAATCCATGGGGAAAACAACATTTAATCTTCACTGTACTTTTTTGTATTTTCCTTAGAATCATTGTTTTTCGTGTACTTGTTGTTCTTGATGAAATTGTAAGATATATGAAAATTACGGAAAATATTGAATTATGTGAAAAGTACACTTCCACATCTATTTTCTGACTTTTCTTTCGGTCACTTTCCTCAGTCACGTCAGAGGGTACAAAATTTAGGCCCTCAGCATCACTGATGAGTCCCAGATGCACAAAACTGTTGTATGATGCTGTTTAATTCATGATTTGACTGTACTGTAACGGTGTCTAATTGTAAATTTAGATTAAAAGATGATTCTTCTTACTAATAAGAATGAATGGAAAACGTTTCTGATTTTTAGAAAGAATTGAAAACCAATATGGCAATGCTTAAAGCGGTAACATGTTATTGTTTGTCACCCTAGTGACACTGTGATAACTTTCCTATAACACACGTTATAGTTTGTCACCCTAGTGACACTGTGATAACTTTCCTTTAACACAAGTTATAGTTTGTCACCCTAGTGACACTGTGATAACTTGCCTATAACACACGTTGTAGTTTGTCACCCTAATGACACTATGATAACTTTCCTATAACACACGTTATAGTTTATCACCCTAGTGACACTGTGATAACTTTCCTATGACACACGTTATAGTTTGTCACCCTAGTGATACTGTGATAACTTTCCTATAACACACGTTATAGTTTGTCACCCTAGTGACACTGTGATAACTTGCCTATAACACACGTTGTAGTTTGTCACCCTAATGACACTATGATAACTTTCCTATAACACACGTTATAGTTTATCACCCTAGTGACACTGTGATAACTTTCCTATGACACACGTTATAGTTTGTCACCCTAGTGATACTGTGATAACTTTCCTATAACACACGTTATAGTTTGTCACCCTAGTGACACTGTGATAACTTTCCTATAACACACGTTATAGTTTGTCACCCTAGTGACACTGTGATAACTTTCCTAAAACACACGTTATAGTTTGTCACCCTAGTGACACTGTGATAACTTTCCTATAACACACGTTATAGTTTGTCACCCTAGTGACACTATGATAACTTTCCTATAACACACGTTATAGTTTGTCACCCTAGTGACACTGTGATAACTTTCCTATAACACACGTTGTAGTTTGTCACCCTAGTGACACTGTGATAACTTTCCTATAACACACGTTATAGTTTGTCACCCTAGTGACACTGTGATAACTTTCCTTTAACACAAGTTATAGTTTGTCACCCTAGTGACACTGTGATAACTTGCCTATAACACACGTTATAGTTTGTCACCCTAGTGACACTGTGATAACTTGCCTATAACTCACGTTGTAGTTTGTCACCCTAATGTCACTATGATAACTTTCCTATGACACACGTTATAGTTTGTCACCCTAGTGACATTATGATAACTTTCCTATAACACACGTTATAGTTTGTCACCCTAGTGACACTGTGATAACTTTCCTATAACACACGTTATAGTTTGTCACCCTAGTGACACTGTGATAACTTTCAATTTGTTTATTTTATACTCTCGCTTTAACAATTTTGGGTTTGGACTACTTTGTCCGTATGTCAGTATTCTCCCGACTTATATTGCCGTATTGTTGCCACCAATCCTCCCCAAAACGAATGCCAACACCGTGAAGAATCTCCTATAGGAACAGGTACTCCATCATGTATTGTAGTGAGGCTGTTGACATCAAAAGGAACAAAGACAAATCACGTGACCCTATCAGATTTAACCTAGGGATCAAACGATTTCGTTCGTGAAACTGATTAAAATTCCTTTGAAGATGTTCGTTTGGGATTTTTTTTGTGTATTTTTTAACACCGATGCGTTGGTACTCCAGAACCACGTAATAGATTGCGAGAGAGTGATTGATGGTGAAAGGGATGGAAGTGGCAGCCATTCTACACAATCAGAATTCACATGTTGTTTCGATAGTCCTGTTTTAGATCATCGAGGCAAATGTGATGTAATATCGGAACATTTTGTGGGTCGTCCCTCTCCTCATCTATTTATGCTTCACGTGTTTTTTTTTAATCATAGTATCGATCTTTAAGAGAACAATATGATTTTTTTTCATGCATTTGTTATCCAAAGTGCACAACATCATGATCGACATCACAGAACGGTCCAAAACATGTTATAATGAATGTTTTCTTGTTTTGGAAATAATTTGTTTCAATCAATATTTGCGAACACCACGAAAATACCAACACGTAAACAGAATCATAATCACATTCAATAAAAGTGGTAAGTAATGTGAACAAAAGTAGCATTTACACGGAGAATAAGACCAGGTGTTCCTGAAGAGTAAGTGTCTTATGCTTTATCGACGACATCCGTCATGTAAATCTTGGTCTGTCCAAGGAAGTGATGCCATGTATACAAAAACTGAACCAACAGGCAAACTAAAGAGCATCAAATATGTTCAAAGATTCAACCCTCTGTTTTGTTAACATTGTTAACGAACAACATCAAAAATCATTTGGATATATTTTACTCATCACTGTAGGGACATAGAAT
Source organism: Ylistrum balloti (assembly GCF_031769215.1). Classification (NCBI taxonomy): domain Eukaryota; kingdom Metazoa; phylum Mollusca; class Bivalvia; order Pectinida; family Pectinidae; genus Ylistrum; species Ylistrum balloti. Next base: position 327,763 of record NW_026782352.1, read on the forward strand.
CGATAACACAGAAGGTTGTCCTTGTTCATAAACAACTATAGAAATACCGCCAAGCCAACCAATTAAATGAAACGAGGCCAAAATAAAAAGAGAAGGATTAACACGCAGACTCCTGAAAAAATACAATTGGAAAAGAAAGAGGTGTTCCGGGAGGGTAAATCTTGGTCAATACCAACATGATATCTCACGTTCCCATTGGAGAACAAGGAAAACAACGACACTACCCGAAATACTAACGAGCACTAAACACGCCAATCCTCACACCACACAAAGAAATAAATGTATTTCGAACGAGGTCATAATGGCGACCATGAAATCATTGAAGACTCTATATTTACATGTCATTATATCATTGTTAGTTTCAGGTTTGCAGGTTTTAATGTTAAGTTTCAAAACAAAAAAACGAAAAGCTTAATTTGGAAAATTAGGAATCCTTTTATTACAATTTTGTAAATGCATTTTTTTTTTTTTTTTTGCGTCGGTCAAAGAAAACAGCATTCCAAGTAATGCCCATTGATTCTGTCTGATATAACAATCGACAACCTTGTTCGATAGGCATTCCGTAGTAAGAGTTATTGTATAGGCAGATTTCAGTACATTCCCTAACCTGAAAATGTGAACCATATTCAATATGTAACGGATCTTTCCAACACGTTGTTCATCGCCTCCTCTTTGTCTTCAAGCTGCAAATCTCGGTCGTCTTCCTGTTCGGACCTCAGCTGTTTTAGGACATGGAACCTAAAGCCACATAGGAGTACATATTAAAACAACTGAGGTCCGAAAAGGGAAAACTTTTGATCCGTGTTCTATCCACTTCAGCCATAAACAATTGCTACTTTTCATTATTGACTCATAAATGTAATAGCATGCAATGGACCATTACAGTAAAACGCATTTTACTGAACGGTAGCGTTCATGGCATTCATTTAAAGGTAATATATATCGTTAGACAGACTGACAAGTTTTAGAATAGATATATGTATATTGTGAAATTGTCAGTCATTGTAACAGAAAACGACTCGCCACAGCCACCTGATCTAGTCCGAAATGCCAAATTGAGCTGATGCAATGGCGCGACGTCAGTCAATTTTTTTATCCTCAAAATCGCTATTAACCGAATTAGTTTGAAAGCATCCTGCAGTTGAGGAAATTTTTTCTAGAAATGAATTGTCTCATCCCCTCGAGCCTGAGAGGCGGTGCCCAGTAAGGGAAATAGATCAAATTCTTTAATATCTATTTGCTTATGAGAAATGCCAGGATTATTCGTCTTAAGCATCCCTTGATGAAAGGGAATAAATATTGTATAAATGATTGGTCTCGGCCTCCTGGGAAGGAAGGGGCGAGGCCCAAAAGGGGGAAATTCAGAATTCTTCTTCGAAAAAATACCAGTTCCCTGTCCCAATTGGGTACACAGATCCATTGTAAACCGACCTGTGTCCCATCTGTTTTAGCCTACAACAGTCATGGAAGAAGCAGGAGACTATTTCGGAACACTCGGACTTCTTTCCCGCGTACTTTTTGAGGAATTTCCCTGTAGAGCATTGCCCTAGGTTTTAACATTTGAACTTAGATTATGATGATTGTGACATGTTTGTATTTTCTTGTTTTATTTTTACTCGTGTTTTTACTTTCAGGGTTTTAAACCTTCGATCTACTACCCTAAACAAAACAAGAAGGATCTCTTCACGAATCTGATGAAACAGTGTGAGGGGATGGACATGCCTTTTCTCTCCTTCTTTCCTTCCGAGGCTCATCTTATCACACAGTCCTACAACCTAGTCGTGGACGCCTTGTTCGGCTTCAGTTTCAAGGGCCCGCCCCGAGCTGACTTTGCAAACGTATTACACACCCTGTCTAAAGTGGAGATTCCTATTTGTAGCATAGACGTACCGTCTGGTAAGCTATCAGCAATTTACTTGACATTTTTCTAAAGTTGTCCTTTCGCTTGTTTCACTTGACGGTTCAGTTCTGTGTTATCCATGTATTTTACTCGTGTTCAAATTCTGTCCTCTGAGGGTTAAAATGTCCTCGTCGTTGTTTTGGTCTTTTCAGATTTAGAATTAAGCTGTTGTTATCTTCTCAGTGTGCTATGATTGGTTTTGAACTACGGATACAAAAGAATTTACACACCTTGTTATGAATCAAAATCATACAAACACACGACCTTTCTCTGTTTGGTCAATATGGCGTTGACTATCATTAACAGTACTCCAAACATCCAAACACGTACGGTTTCACTGCTGCCTCACCTCAGTGCACCGTATGACGTAATTTTCCATGTCATTGACAATCATCCGATCAAACAATCAGTTAGGCGGTGCCTCTGTCAGTAGTCAGTCTGTCTGTCAGTAGGTAGTCTGTCAGTCAGTAGGTAATCTATCAGTCAGTAGGTAGTCTGTCAGTAGGTAGTCTGTCAGTCAGTAGGTAGTCTGTCAGTCAGTAGGTAGTCTGTCAGTAGGTAGTCTGTCAGTCAGTAGGTAGTCTGTCAGTAGGTAGTCTGTCAGTCAGTAGGTAGTCTGTCAGTCAGTAGGTAGTCTGTCAGTAGGTAGTCTGTCAGTAGGTAGTCTGTCAGTCAGTAGGTAATCTATCAGTCAGTAGGTAGTCTGTCAGTCAGTAGGTAGTCTGTCAGTAGGTAGTCTATCAGTCAGTAGGTAGTCTGTCAGTAGGTAGTCTGTCAGTCAGTAGGTAGTCTGTCAGTCAGTAGGTAGTCTGTCAGTCAGTAGGTAGTCTGTCAGTAGGTAGTCTGTCAGTAGGTAGTCAGTCAGTAGGTAGTCTGTCAGTAGGTAGTCTGTCAGTAGGTAGTCTGTCAGTCAGTAGGTAGTCAGTCAGTAGGTAGTCTGTCAGTAGGTAGTCTGTCAGTCAGTAGGTAGTCTGTCAGTAGGTAGTCTGTCAGTAGGTAGTCTGTCAGTCAGTAGGTAGTCTGTCAGTCAGTAGGTAGTCTGTCAGTAGGTAGTCTGTCAGTAGGTAGTCTGTCAGTAGGTAGTCTGTCAGTAGGTAGTCTGTCAGTCAGTAGGTAGTCTGTCAGTAGGTAGTCTGTCAGTAGGTAGTCTGTCAGTAGGTAGTCTGTCAGTAGGTAGTCTGTCAGTCAGTAGGTAGTCTGTCAGTAGGTAGTCTGTCAGTCAGTAGGTAGTCTGTCAGTCAGTAGGTAGTCTGTCAGTCAGTAGGTAGTCTGTCAGTAGGTAGTCTGTCAGTAGGTAGTCTGTCTGTCAGTAGGTAGTCTGTCAGTAGGTAGTCTGTCAGTAGGTAGTCTGTCAGTCAACTGTTACTTAAATCATTAAAAGTATGTAGATACTAACATTATAAAGTATTTGTCTACAGAACTCGATCTCTGTTCATTGTCTGATGATACGTTTATATACGTTGATAGGATTGTTCAATTCTTGTGACCCGAATGTTCACGAATTCTGAACAACAAGTGTTGGTGTGGTAGGTTCCGAATAGCTTGTGTTTGTCTTCTAAATGTTTCTGTAATTGATCAGACAGTTGTTGCGCTCCTCTCTCATTCTGGCCGAACTCAATGTTATTAATCTTTTATCATTATTTTATTATAACATCTGTATAATTTCGTGATACCTCCCGATACGGCGACATCCAGAGGCTGAAATTTAGCGTCAGTAATTTGTGTCTTAATTAGATCTGTCCTGCTGAGATACCTCGCCTCGAGCTGATTTACTGGATACTGTCGCCGAAATCACGAAACACGACATTGATCAGCATTGTATGCCTGTACGCAAGGACTGGTGATTACAATATCTTCTCTATACAATCACCATACAATTAACAGATACCGAGTATAAATAGATCTTTGTCGACTGTTTGTTTCACTCCCAATGTCACCACTATCCGGAAACTCGGTAATAACCGTGTTCTATTTTAGAAAAAACGATGTTTTCCTTACAGCCCAAATGATAATGATTCCTAATACAAAGCCGTTACCGTAAGATGGCGGAGAATAAAAAGTATCACTGTTAAAATCAGGAATGTAAACCAGCCCAAACTAAATCAATCAGAGTGGTATTGACAAAGCGAGTATTCAACAGACTTTAAAGAAATTGTATAACCATATTCAATCATCTCTCAGTTTAGTCTAAAACATGAAATGATTACCACTAATATTTGTATGTTTGTAATGTGTACCTTTGTATGTTTATAGTACCTTTGTATGTCTACATAATCATTATTTTAGAATAGATGGTGATAGGCTGACTGAGACCAACACTTGACCAGGGAGATCCACTGTTTTTTTTTTGTTTTTTTTTGTTTTGTATTTTCCCCAGTGACTCCCATTATATATCTCTTGCCGTTCCCAGACTCAGTAGAGTGGTTATATAGACTAAGAAAGCTTCGCTCCTAAATACGTTATGATTTTTCTCTTAGCACGTGAAAACCCAATTTGTCAAATTGTTTCCCGGAGAATACATTTTGTCATAAACACTCGACGTTTCGCATCAGATTCTGCCAAATTCTGTTGGTTTGTAAATTAACTTACCGCTATTATAACTATTTCTGTAGATATGGCCACGTTTTTCTTAAAACACAATAATAGAACTCGTATTGCCATAAAACTATGTGGTTTTGTCCTGGACTAATTTTCACGGAGACTCCGTGGACGCGTACGAGTTACTACAGAAAATACGTGTAATGTACTTAAGTCAGATCGAGTGAACCCAATCTCCGATGACCATTCTCACAACTAACGATGTAGATATCACTATACTGCCGTCTGAACAGTTAAACTGAAAATTTTACTGACAGTGTGTGGCCATTGTCATCTGAACCAACATGTTGTTATTATGTCAGAGTTTAAACGAGGCGTAATTAATGCCCAGAGAGGCGATATACGGAGGCTTTATAACTCGTGAAAAAAAATCAGAAACGGGAAGCGGAAATTTCTCTAAAGTCGGAAAAATACAGACAAAGCACGAGTAATTATACGCTTCTTAATTACTACTGTGCACTATGTGTTGACATTTGTTTTTTACAGTGACGTAAATAATTTGCATTACGTCAGATTCGTAAATACATGTACCCATTCATGTAAATATCAATATGTTAACTTGATTCCAAAACATTTTGTACCCGCCAAAGTGATCTCCAAAGGCAATTTAACATCAATGTGGACTTGGACGTGTTTGACGCGCATAAGTAAGACTGGTAGTTCCGAGGTTGTATATCCTATTCGCGGAACATTAAATTACTAACGCTTGAAGCAGAAGACGCTTTCTGTTCCGGAACACATGTCTTAATATTCTTGTACTATCTTATTGGCCTCCGTGTAACTTTCCCTTTTAATGTTTTTGTTTCTTTGAGTTTGATTTTTGATACAGGTTCTATTGATATGTCGATACTTTCTGAACTGTTTTAATGGTTTGTCTTATTGCGCAGGGAAGTAGACTATTTCCCTAAGGGGTGATTGCGAAGACTGTAAAACGTTCAAGTCAATGTTTGATATTTATACAGCTGTAAAAAGGTAATGAAATGAATCATTGAAACTTGATGATATTTTTCAAAAAAATGTATGAAGATACATTTATGTAGTATAAATGTGACCTTTTGAGATAGATTCGTGTATTTTTCCTGAAAACAAATTAATGCAATGACTGCGCAACATATTGGGAGCAATAGTTTGCCGATCAATCACTGCTAATTAGCAAAGTAGGTCCAGGCCCCACCATATGATTGAATGGCAAGACACTGAATATTGGCTGGAACACTTGAGCGTGACATCATCGGTCAGATTGGACGCTGTTGACTTATGTTGTTGGCTATTGGAAGGTGATGGGCTCAAACACAATTTTACATGTTATCGCGTCTGTGTAACCAAATTCATTAATTAAGGTCCTTCACATCACTGGCGAAACAGCTGTATGATGTAGCATCACTGAAAAGTTCTAGAAGGACGAAACAGCTGTGTGATGTAGCATCACTGAAGAGTTCTAGAAGGACGAAACAGCTGTATGATGTAACATCACTGACGTGTCCTAGAAGGACGAAACAGCTGTATGATGCAGCATCACTGACAAGTCAGGCAAATCTCATGTCTGTTAAAAGATGTATATATTTTGATGTCCATCAAGTGTCTAAATACAGAGAAAAACTTCATTTGATCTTTAAATAACGTAAGATACTAAGTTTGAAATGACCTGCAGTATAACAATGTATAGATTTTGATAAAAACATGTCTATTATGATATAAAACATATAAAAGACATTTTAGAGGCCATTAATACGTTATACAGAAAATACTGTTCAGACGTCTCTGACTTTTTGTGTTTTTTCTCTAATCAGGAGACTTAACAATCTACTTTAGCAGTCTATAAGTCTCATTTATCAGTAGTAACGTGCCAGCTTCCACCACTTTGATCATACCATGGATCACTTCCTGAAGATTAGATTTTTGAAGTAATTTCTTCAGATATAGTTGAAACCACGACATGTTATGCCATCGTGCAGGCTCTGGTTCACCTAAAATAAATCTTAAGTATGACGCTAGTCTTCCTAACACTTGGATTTGAAAATAAATATTGGCTTTCTTTACAAAACGCTATATATGGAAACAAACTCAATAAAGAATATAGCACCATGTCAATGGAATCTGGATTTAAACATTAATATAAAGGAAGATTTACACGGAGACCCGGAAAGGAACAAGGAGAATACGACCAAGTTTCCAGAAGAGTAAGAGTCTTCTACTGTTCGACACCACGTCCATTTTAGTCAAGTAATGTCACGTTCCTAAATGAGAAGAGAGGCACTACCAGGCATGTTTCTAGAGATTTCCTTTATGTCCTCTCTGTTCTTGTTTTTGTTCATATATTATATCTAATTTAATTAAGCGTGTTCGGTTTTATTTGTGCTACTGGAAATTAATAAATACAAACATTGAATGTAGCCCGCCGAGAAAGTCCTGTTTCCTTGAGATTCTCTACTGAATACTTGAAGAGGTACTTGTCACTTGTGTTTGCTGACGACGCTATGTGTCCAATTACAAGTGGACTTGTCTGTAATACAGAATACCCCGAACTGTAAATACGGGAAATTACTTGTCGCTATAATCAAATAATGTCATTATTCTGCTGGAGAATTCGGGACATGAACGGATTAATGGTAGGTTCTGACAATCATTGGCATATCCTTATAACTTAATAATACGCTTTACTGTAATGGCACTTATCTCCACGACCTATATACATATGTCTGTATCTGAAGTAGGACAGCACCGAGACCCTATATACATATCTCTGTATCTAAAGTGGGACAGCACCGAGGCCCTATATACATATGTCTGTATCTGAAGTAGGACAGCACCGAGGCCCTATATACATATGTCTGTATCTGAAGTAGGACAGCACCAAGGCCCTATATAGATATCTCTGTATCTAAAGTAGGACAGCACCGAGGCCCTATATACATATGTCTGTATCTGAAGTAGGACAGCACCAAGGCCCTATATAGATATGTCTGTATCTGGAGTAGGACAGCACCGAGACCCTATATACATATGTCTGTATCTGAAGTAGGACAGCACCAAGGCCCTATATAGATATGTCTGTATCTGGAGTAGGACAGCACCGAGACCCTATATACATATGTCTGTATCTGAAGAAGGACAGCACCGAGACCCTATATACATATGTCTGTATGTCTGTATCTGATGTAGGACAGCACCGAGGCCCTATATACATATCTCTGTATCTAAAGTAGGACAGCACCGAGGTCCTATATACATATCTCTGTATCTAAAGTAGGACAGCACCGAGGCCCTATATACATATCTCTGTATCTAAAGTAGGACAGCACCGAGGCCCTATATACATATGTCTGTATCTAAAGTAGGACAACTTTTCACACTTGTAGAGGTTTATTATACCTGTGTGTTGATGTAGGATTAGCACCGAGTCCCTATATGTGTGTTGTATCTAAAGTAGGACAGAGGCCCTATTATACCTGTGTGTCTGATGTAGAGGTTTATATACCTGTGTTTATTATACCTGTGTGTGTTGATGTAGAGGTTTATTATACCTGTGTGTTGATGTAGAGGTTTATTATACCTGTGTGTACTGATGTAGAGGTTTATTATACCTGTGTGTGTTGATGTAGAGGTTTATTATACCTGTGTGTGTTGATGTAGAGGTTTATTATACCTGTGTGTACTGATGTAGAGGTTTATTATACCTGTGTGTGTTGATGTAGAGGTTTATTATACCTGTGTGTGTTGATGTAGAGGTTTATTATACCTGTGTGTGTTGATGTAGAGGTTTATTATACCTGTGTGTGTTGATGTAGAGGTTTATTATAGATGTGTGTTTTGATGTAGAGGTTTATTATACCTGTGTGTGTTGATGTAGAGGTTTATTATACCTGTGTGTGTTGATGTAGAGGTTTATTATACCTGTGTGTGTTGATGTAGAGGTTTATTATACCTGTGTGTGTTGATGTAGAGGTTTATTATACCTGTGTGTGTTGATGTAGAGGTTTATTATACCTGTGTGTTGATGTAGAGGTTTATTATACCTGTGTGTGTTGATGTAGAGGTTTATTATATCTGTGTGTGTTGATGTAGAGGTTTATTATACCTGTGTGTGTTGATGTAGAGGTTGATTATACCTGTGTGTACTGATGTAGAGGTTTATTATACCTGTGTGTACTGATGTAGAGGTTTATTATACCTGTGTACTGATGTAGAGGTTTATTATACCTGTGTGTGTTGATGTAGAGGTTTATTATACCTGTGTGTGTTGATGTAGAGGTTTATTATACCTGTGTGTTGATGTAGAGGTTTATTATACCTGTGTGTGTTGATGTAGAGGTTGATTATACCTGTGTGTTGATGTAGAGGTTTATTATACCTGTGTGTGTTGATGTAGAGGTTTATTATACCTGTGTGTGTTGATGTAGAGGTTTATTATACCTGTGTGTGTTGATGTAGAGGTTTATTATACCTGTGTGTGTTGATGTAGAGGTTTATTATACCTGTGTGTGTTGATGTAGAGGTTTATTATACCTGTGTGTTGATGTAGAGGTTTATTATACCTGTGTGTTGATGTAGAGGTTTATTATACCTGTGTGTGTTGATGTAGAGGTTTATTATACCTGTGTGTGTTGATGTAGAGGTTTATTATACCTGTGTGTGTTGATGTAGAGGTTTATTATACCTGTGTGTGTTGATGTAGAGGTTTATTATACCTGTGTGTTGATGTAGAGGTTTATTATACCTGTGTGTGTTGATGTAGAGGTTTATTATACCTGTGTGTTGATGTAGAGGTTTATTATACCTGTGTGTGTTGATGTAGAGGTTTATTATACCTGTTTATTATACCTGTGTGTTGTGTAGAGGTTTATTATACCTGTGTGTGTTGATGTAGAGGTTTATTATACCTGTGTGTGTTGATGTAGAGGTTGATTATACCTGTGTGTGTTGATGTAGAGGTTTATTATACCTGTGTCTGTTGATGTAGAGGTTTATTATACCTGTGGGTGTTGATGTAGAGGTTTATTATACCTGTGTGTGTTGATGTAGAGGTTTATTATATCTGTGTGTGTTGATGTAGAGGTTTATTATACCTGTGTGTGTTGATGTAGAGGTTTATTATACCTGTGTGTGTTGATGTAGAGGTTTATTATACCTGTGTGTGTTGATGTAGATGTTTATTATACCTGTGTGTGTTGATGTAGAGGTTTATTATACCTGTGTGTGTTGATGTAGAGGTTTATTATACCTGTGTGTTGATGTAGAGGTTTATTATACCTGTGTGTGTTGATGTAGAGGTTTATTATACCTGTGTGTTGATGTAGAGGTTTATTATACCTGTGTGTGTTGATGTAGAGGTGTGTGTTGATGTAGAGGTTTATTATACCTGTGTGTGTTGATGTAGAGGTTTATTATACCTGTGTGTTGATGTAGAGGTTTATTATACCTGTGTGTTGATGTAGAGGTTTATTATACCTGTGTGTTGATGTAGAGGTTTATTATACCTGTGTTGATGTAGAGGTTTATTATACCTGTGTGTGTTGATGTAGAGGTTTATTATACCTGTGTGTGTTGATGTAGAGGTTTATTATATCTGTGTGTGTTGATGTAGAGGTTTATTATACCTGTGTGTGTTGATGTACCTGTGTGTGTTGATGTAGAGGTTTATTATACCTGTGTGTGTTGATGTGTTTATTATACCTGTGTGTGTTGATGTAGAGGAGGTTTATTATACCTGTGTGTGTTGATGTAGAGGTTTATTATACCTGTGTGTGTTGATGTAGAGGTTTATTATACCTGTGTGTGTTGATGTAGAGGTTTATTATACCTGTGTGTTGATGTAGAGGTTTATTATACCTGTGTGTGTTGATGTAGAGGTTTATTATACCTGTGTGTACTGATGTAGAGGTTTATTATACCTGTGTGTGTTGATGTAGAGGTTTATTATACCTGTGTGTGTTGATGTAGAGGTTTATTATACCTGTGTGTTGATGTAGAGGTTTATTATACCTGTGTGTGTTGATGTAGAGGTTTATTATACCTGTGTGTGTACTGATGTAGAGGTTTATTATACCTGTGTGTGTTGATGTAGAGGTTTATTATACCTGTGTGTTGATGTAGAGGTTTATTATACCTGTGTGTGTTGATGTAGAGGTTTATTATACCTGTGTGTGTTGATGTAGAGGTTTATTATACCTGTGTGTTTTGATGTAGAGGTTTATTATACCTGTGTGTCTTGATGTAGAGGTTTATTATACCTGTGTGTGTTGATGTAGAGGTTTATTATACCTGTGTGTGTTGATGTAGAGGTTTATTATACCTGTGTGTACTGATGTAGAGGTTTATTATACCTGTGTGTGTTGATGTAGAGGTTTATTATACCTGTGTGTGTTGATGTAGAGGTTTATTATACCTGTGTGTTGATGTAGAGGTTTATTATACCTGTGTGTTGATGTAGAGGTTTATTATACCTGTGTGTGTTGATGTAGAGGTTTATTATACCTGTGTGTTGATGTAGAGGTTTATTATACCTGTGTGTTGATGTAGAGGTTTATTATACCTGTGTGTACTGATGTAGAGGTTTATTATACCTGTGTGTTGATGTAGAGGTTTATTATACCTGTGTGTGTTGATGTAGAGGTTTATTATACCTGTGTGTGTTGATGTAGAGGTTTATTATACCTGTGTGTGTTGATGTAGAGGTTTATTATACCTGTGTGTTGATGTAGAGGTTTATTATACCTGTGTGTTGATGTAGAGGTTTATTATACCTGTGTGTTGATGTAGAGGTTTATTATACCTGTGTGTGTTGATGTAGAGGTTTATTATACCTGTGTGTGTTGATGTAGAGGTTTATTATACCTGTGTGTGTTGATGTAGAGGTTTATTATACCTGTGTGTTGATGTAGAGGTTTATTATACCTGTGTGTTGATGTAGAGGTTTATTATACCTGTGTGTGTTGATGTAGAGGTTTATTATACCTGTGTGTACTGATGTAGAGGTTTATTATACCTGTGTGTGTTGATGTAGAGGTTTATTATACCTGTTTGTGTTGATGTAGAGGTTGATTATACCTGTATGTTGATGTAGAGGTTTATTATACCTGTGTGTGTTGATGTAGAGGTTTATTATACCTGTGTGTGTTGATGTAGAGGTTTATTATACCTGTGTGTGTTGATGTAGAGGTTTATTATACCTGTGTGTGTTGATGTAGAGGTTTATTATACCTGTGTGTTGATGTAGAGGTTTATTATACCTGTGTGTTGATGTAGAGGTTTATTTGATGTAGAGGTTTATTATACCTGTGTGTGTTGATGTAGAGGTTTATTATACCTGTGTGTGTTGATGTAGAGGTTTATTATACCTGTGTGTTGATGTAGAGGTTTATTATACCTGATGTAGAGGTTTATTATACCTGTGTGTTGATGTAGAGGTTTATTATACCTGTGTGTGTTGATGTAGAGGTTTATTATACCTGTGTGTACTGATGTAGAGGTTTATTATACCTGTGTGTGTTGATGTAGAGGTTTATTATACCTGTGTGTTGATGTAGAGGTTTATTATACCTGTGTGTTGATGTAGAGGTTTATTATACCTGTGTGTTGATGTAGAGGTTTATTATACCTGTGTGTTGATGTAGAGGTGTGTGTTGATGTAGAGGTTTATTATACCTGTGTGTACTGATGTAGAGGTTTATTATACCTGTGTGTTGATGTAGAGGTTTATTATACCTGTGTGTTGATGTAGAGGTTTATTATACCTGTGTGTACTGATGTAGAGGTTTATTATACCTGTGTGTTGATGTAGAGGTTTATTATACCTGTGTGTGTTGATGTAGAGGTTTATTATACCTGTGTGTTGATGTAGAGGTTTATTATACCTGTGTGTTGATGTAGAGGTTTATTATACCTGTGTGTTGATGTAGAGGTTTATTATACCTGTGTGTGTTGATGTAGAGGTTTATTATACCAGTGTGTGTTGATGTAGAGGTTTATTATACCTGTGTGTTGATGTAGAGGTTTATTATACCTGTGTGTTGATGCAGAGGTTTATTATACCTGTGTGTTGATGTAGAGGTTTATTATACCTGTGTGTTGATGTAGAGGTTTATTATACCTGTGTGTTGATGTAGAGGTTTATTATACCTGTGTGTTGATGTAGAGGTTTATTATACCTGTGTGTTGATGTAGAGGTTTATTATACCTGTGTGTTGATGTAGAGGTTTATTATACCTGTGTGTTGATGTAGAGGTTTATTATACCTGTGTGTTGATGTAGAGGTTTATTATACCTGTGTGTTGATGTAGAGGTTTATTATACCTGTGTGTTGATGTAGAGGTTTATTATACCTGTGTGTTGATGTAGAGGTTTATTATACCTGTGTGTACTGATGTAGAGGTTTATTATACCTGTGTGTACTGATGTAGAGGTTTATTATACCTGTGTGTACTGATGTAGAGGTTTATTATACCTGTGTGTGTTGATGTAGAGGTTTATTATACCTGTGTGTGTTGATGTAGAGGTTTATTATACCTGTGTGTTGATGTAGAGGTTTATTATACCTGTGTGTGTTGATGTAGAGGTTTATTATACCTGTGTGTTGATGTAGAGGTTTATTATACCTGTGTGTGTTGATGTAGAGGTTTATTATACCTGTATACTGATGTAGAGGTTTATTATACCTGTGTGTTGATGTAGAGGTTTATTATACCTGTGTGTGTTGATGTAGAGGTTTATTATACCTGTGTGTACTGATGTAGAGGTTTATTATACCTGTGTGTGTACTGATGTAGAGGTTTATTATACCTGTGTGTTGATGTAGAGGTTTATTATACCTGTGTGTACTGATGTAGAGGTTTATTATACCTGTGTGTTGATGTAGAGGTTTATTATACCTGTGTGTTGATGTAGAGGTTTATTATACCTGTGTGTGTTGATGTAGAGGTTTATTATACCTGTGTGTGTTGATGTAGAGGTTTATTATACCTGTGTGTACTGATGTAGAGGTTTATTATACCTGTGTGTTGATGTAGAGGTTTATTATACCTGTGTGTACTGATGTAGAGGTTTATTATACCTGTGTGTGTTGATGTAGAGGTTTATTATACCTGTGTGTTGATGTAGAGGTTTATTATACCTGTGTGTTGATGTAGAGGTTTATTATACCTGTGTGTTGATGTAGAGGTTTATTATACCTGTGTGTTGATGTAGAGGTTTATTATACCTGTGTGTTGATGTAGAGGTTTATTATACCTGTGTGTTGATGTAGAGGTTTATTATACCTGTGTGTGGTGATGTAGAGGTTTATTATACCTGTGTGTTGATGTAGAGGTTTATTATACCTGTGTGTTGATGTAGAGGTTTATTATACCTGTGTGTTGATGTAGAGGTTTATTATACCTGTGTGTTGATGTAGAGGTTTATTATACCTGTGTGTGTTGATGTAAAGGTTTATTATACCTGTGTGTACTGATGTAGAGGTTTATTATACCTGTGTGTTGATGTAGAGGTTTATTATACCTGTGTGTTGATGTAGAGGTTGATTATACCTGTGTGTTGATGTAGAGGTTTATTATACCTGTGTGTAGAGGTTGATTATACCTGTGTGTACTGATGTAGAGGTTTATTATACCTGTGTGTACTGATGTAGAGGTTTATTATACCTGTGTGTGTTGATGTAGAGGTATATTATACCTATGTGTGTTGATGTAGAGGTTTATTATACCTGTGTGTGTTGATGTAGAGGTTTATTATACCTGTGTGTGTTGATGTAGAGGTTTATTATACCTGTGTGTGTTGATGTAGAGGTTTATTATACCTGTGTGTGTTGATGTAGAGGTTTATTATACCTGTGTGTTGATGTAGAGGTTTATTATACCTGTGTGTTGATGTAGATGTTGATTATACCTGTGTGTACTGATGTAGAGGTTTATTATACCTGTGTGTACTGATGTAGAGGTTTATTATACCTGTGTGTGTTGATGTAGAGGTTTATTATACCTCTGTACTGATGTAGAGGTTTATTATACCTGTGTGTGTTAATGTAGAGGTTTATTATACCTCTGTACTGATGTAGAGGTTTATTATACCTGTGTATGTTGATGTAGAGGTTTATTATACATGTGTGTACTGATTTAGAGGTTTATTATACCTGTGTGTGTTGATGTAGAGGTTTATTATACCTGTGTGTGTGTCCCACTTCAGTATGTTTTTTCTCTAAGTCAGTAATGTAACACATTTTACCTTTAGCATACGTGCCTCATGTGGTGACTGTTACAGCATAGTATCCAAAAGGCTAGTGACATACCAGATCGCAGAGGTCAGGCAATCCTGTATAACAGAAAAAATAAAGGAAATTATATTTCTAGTCCGAGACTCATTTCCATGTCATTTTATTCTGCTTTTTATTGAGCAATCGTTTCTCTTTGACATTCCTGTTGGAGAAAACGCGCTACATTTTCTGTAAGTGCGGCCTATATCATACTCTATTCACCACCAAAGCACCTAGTACGCATGTACCAAGCTGATCTAGGTCACCCCCTGCTAGGTAATTGATAGTTATGTCAGTCATTTGACATATTCAGGATAAATGAATATTTCTTAAAATAATCAGATCAGGGTTGAAAATATTTTAATGCTATAACGAGAAGTGATTTTTGTTTTCAGAAACAAAAACCAGTTTCCATTGTATGCTGTGTGTTTTCCCGTTGTTTCCATTTTCGTCGTCTTTGGTCCTGTATGTTAAGGGCTATGGTTTATTCTCCTACGTGACGAACAGTTCCTGTTTAGTGTGTGGTGTCACATCGTCTATAGATTTGTTCTCCATCATTACTGTGTCAAGCGTGATGTTTTCCCGTCCTTACAAGAAAACCTCGATTCCGTCATTGAACACAAATTAACTATTCAGACTCCAATCTCCGACTAGTATTGCCCTCCTTCATTGTCCCGGAGAACTCGTTTTCCCATCCATGTTGATCTAATGTGCGCCATTTTCATCTTCTATGATCATCATTACACTTAATCTACTATCACAGTCAGCAGTTTTTACTTACACAATTTAATACAAGTACCCGTTGTTGCTCGGAAGCAATCCATTACCTGTTTTGGTACATGTGTTATAGTTTTTTGACAATTACTAAACATAAGAGCGCTGGAGCAGCTCAGTGTATTTCATCAGAAGATAAATTCTTTGTATTATATTACATTTTCTGTGTATTATGTAATACTATCTATGTATGATGTAACACTGTCTTTGTATGATGTAACACTGTCTTTGTATGATGTAACACTGTCTATGTATGATGTAACACTGTCTATGTATGATGTAACACTGTCTATGTATGATGTAACACTGTCTATGTATGATGTAACACTGTCTATGTATGATGTAACACTGTCTTTGTATGATGTAATCCTGTCTATGTATAATGTAACACTGTCTTTGTATGATGTAACACTGTCTTTGTATGATGTAATCCTGTCTATGTATGATGTAACACTGTCTTTGTATGATGTAACACTGTCTATGTATGATGTAACACTGTCTATGTATGATGTAACACTGTCTATGTATGATGTAACACTGTCTTTGTATGATGTAACACTGTCTTTGTATGATGTAACGCTGTCTTTGTATGATGTAACGCTGTCTTTGTATGATGTAACACTGTCTTTGTATGATGTAACACTGTCTTTGTATGATGTAACACTGTCTTTGTATAATGTAACACTGTCTTTGTATGATGTAATCCTGTCTATGTATAATGTAACACTGTCTTTGTATGATGTAACACTGTCTATGTATGATGTAACACTGTCTATATATGATGTAACACTGTCTTTGTATAATGTAACACTGTCTATGTATGATGTGATACTGTCTTTGTATAATGTAACACTGTCTATGTATAATGTAACACTGTCTATGTATGATGTAACACTGTCTTTGTATGATGTAACACTGTCTTTGTATGATGTAACACTGTCTTTGTATGATGTAACACTGTCAATGTATGATTTAACACTGTCTTTGTATGATGTAATACTGTCTTTGTATGATTTAACACTGTCTTTGTATGATGTAACACTGTCTTTGTATGATGTAACACTGTCTATGTATGATGTAACACTGTCTTTGTATGATGTAACACTGTCTCTGTATGATGTAATCCTGTCTATGTATGATGTAACACTGTCTTTGTATGATGTAACACTGTCTATGTATGATGTAACACTGTCTCTGTATGATGTAATCCTGTCTATGTATGATGTAACACTGTCTTTGTATGATGTAACACTGTCTATGTATGATGTAACACTGTCTTTGTATGATGTAACACTGTCTTTGTATGATGTAACACTGTCTTTGTATGATGTAACACTGTCTTTGTATGATGTAACACTGTCTTTGTATGATGTAACACTGTCTTTGTATGATGTAACACTGTCTATGTATGATGTAACACTGTCTTTGTATGATGTAACACTGTCTATGTATGATGTAACACTGTCTTTGTATGATGTAACACTGTCTTTGTATGATGTAACACTGTCTCTGTATGATGTAACACTGTCTATGTATGATGTAACACTGTCTTTGTATGATGTAACACTGTCTTTGTATGATGTAACACTGTCTTTGTATGATGTAACACTGTCTTTGTATGATGTAACACTGTCTTTGTATGATGTAACACTGTCTATGTATGATGTAACACTGTCTTTGTATGATGTAACACTGTCTATGTATGATGTAACACTGTCTATGTATGATGTAACACTGTCTATGTATGATGTAACACTGTCTTTGTATGATGTAACACTGTCTCTGTATGATGTAACACTGTCTATGTATGATGTAACACTGTCTTTGTATGATGTAACACTGTCTTTGTATAATGTAACACTGTCTTTGTATGATGTAACACTGTCTTTGTATGATGTAACACTGTCTATGTATGATGTAACACTGTCTTTGTATGATGTAACACTGTCTATGTATGATGTAACACTGACTTTGTATGATGTAATCCTGTCTATGTATGATGTAATACTGTCTTTGTATGATGTAACACTGTCTATGTATAATGTAACACTGTCTTTGTATGATGTAACACTGTCTTTGTATGATGTAACACTGTCTCTGTATGATGTAACACTGTCTATGTATGATGTAACACTGTCTTTGTATGATGTAACACTGTCTTTGTATAATGTAACACTGTCTTTGTATGATGTAACACTGTCTTTGTATGATGTAACACTGTCTATGTATGATGTAACACTGTCTTTGTATGATGTAACACTGTCTATGTATGACGTAACACGGTCTTTGTATTCGTTATTTTAGTAACTTGCTGTAAATAACCCGTTATTGATGGAATATTCGAGTGGAATTACTGTCCTTTAACTTCAAATTCAACATATATTTTTATCAAATCCTACCTCTTTTAACTAATATTGTTTGATCTATTGTATACTGTCATCTACGGAAGTTTTTTGAAGTTATATTTTATCTCATAATTACGATTTAACAAGCAATTACGACTTATTTACGAGATAACGAAGTCTGAATTACGACTTATTTACGAGATAACGAAGTCTGAATTACGACATGAAATCTCGTAATTACGAGATGAGAAGAATTCGAGTAGCACTAATTAAAACTGCTTGCTTACTTTTATCACAAGTTTGCTAATGCGTGTAAATATCGTAGAAAATGGACATTTCTACGTCAGACATGTAGTAATGTCGGCACGATATCTATATTGGTTTAAACAATATTTCATTCAGTATTCATCATTATAACATAAACATATAATACGCATGGGATGGGAAAACAACCCCAGAGCTTAAATTAATTCCTTTCCCGAAACTGTACATTGTATCTAGTATTACGTCACAATGCCCTGTGTGTGTGACGTCATTTCATTAAAAAAGTCTGACGTAACAATTATTGATATTTCATCTGTCAAATACCACAAAATATAACATGTTTCTCATCACAGACACACAAGGCAATGTCATGGTAAAATGATTTGATGAAAAGTATTGAACTCGTTTCACAAACTTCATGGACGCTTGTCCTGTAATCATCTATTAATGTGTTATTTGTTGGATATGTTGTTCTACGTTGATGACGTAATTGTGTATTACTTGTGCTGTGACACTGTTCTATCTTACAAACATACAGACAGCTCATTCCAACTGTTATTACTTAGTAGAATTACAGCCTTATCTTCTGTACGGTTTGTCTTCTTTGAGGCTGAAGATCCGTCAAATGCAACTTGATAAATGTTTGATAAACCAATGTCACGTTTATCGTATGTTTTGTTGCCTGAAGCCCAGCAGATAATGTCTAAAACGTTGTTATATAGCCTCGGAGATGTTCTCTGTAACTGTCTTCTTCGTCGTCAACAATCAGATTAAAAGTGAGACAGACAATAGTATTGTCTTTTAGAGGATTTTAACACCAGTGACGTTTCTTGAGATAAGGGAAGAGAAAGTTGTCTGACTGACGAATAAAATCTAACAGGATACTGAGAGATTGGCAGTAACTGTTGTGTAGACAATCTCTTAACTCATGCAATCGAGCGGATTGAGTTTAAATATGATCCTCACAAAGATAACACGTACCGACCATTTTGTAACATATTAACTCCGTGAAATTTATTATTTTTGTTGACGGTTCCGTTAGGGCGTCTGTCTAGAGGGGTACGGACGGGAAACAAAACAGAGGATTGAAGAGTTATCGAGAAAAAGTATCCTGTGTACTAGTAGATTCAGGAAGTCAGCTAAGTATCTTTAAGATAAGATGTCCACGTGATCATGTTCAAAGCGCGTGAAATCGTACCTCATCGGTAGCGCCCCGTGATGCTGACGTCACTGTCATTGTTCCTATGAAACGTTCTCAATATATCGATTTTTCATCCACATATTCAATGTACCAGTGAAACGATTCGTCTTTCTAGGACTCGTCACTGATGTTACATCATACAACTGTTTCGTCCTTTTAGGATTGGTCAGTGATACTACAGCATACCGCTGTTTCGTCCTTCTAGGACTCGTCATAGATGTTACATCACACAGCTGTTTCGTTCTTCTATGATATGTCAGTGATGGTACATCATACAGCTGTTTCGTCCTTCTAGGACTCATAAGTTATGTTACATGACACAGCTGGTTCGTCCCTCTAGGACTCGTCATTGATGTTACATCATACAGCTGTTTCGTTCTTCTAGGACTCTTCAGTGATGCTACATCATACAGCTGTTTTGTCCTTCTAGGACACGTCATTGATGTTACATCATACAGCTGTTTCGTTCTTCTAGGACTCTTCAGTGATGCTACATCATACAGTTGTTTCGTCCTTCTAGGACTTGTCAGTTATGCTACATCATACAGTTGTTTCGTCCTTCTAGGACTTGTCAGTGATGCTACATCATACAGTTGTTTCGTCCTTCTAGGACTTGTCAGTGATGCTACATCATACAGTTGTTTCGTCCTTCTAGGACTTGTCAGTGATGCTACATCATACAGTTGTTTCGTCCTTCTAGGACTTGTCAGTGATGCTACATCATACAGTTGTTTCGTCTTTCTATGACTCAAAGCAGAATGTTTTCTTCCTACTCCTTATTGTTGTGATGATATTGACAACCATTTCGATATTTCTTCGTGTTTGTATAACGAAAATATCAAACTAATTATCATTTTATTGACCTTTTCTTTGCAGGTTGGGATGTAGAGAATGGAAACCCGGAGGGACTCCAGCCGGAGTTTCTTATATCACTCACGGCGCCTAAACTGTGTGCTAAGTTGTTTAAGGGAAAATATCATTACCTTGGAGGTCGCTTCGTGCCCAAGACCCTAGAGAAAAACTACGGTTTGTGTTTACCCGCATATCCTGGGACAGAATGTGTGGTGGAGCTCAAAACTCAAACACCACATGAGCAAAAAGCAGATGAAAAGGACAAAGATAAAGAGAATCATCAAGCCTAAGAAGCTGACGTCAGTGAAGACGTCATGAGGACGTTTTTCGTGCTTGAATGACCTACTGTGTATAAATGAACATAGGCTTCCATCAATTCGGTTTATATGGCTAATGTAAACCGGAACGTCTGTCCGCTTCACGTCCAGATCCTGGCCTCCTATCACTACTACGTAATCATGACGTCATAATTATATAATTATGTGAAAAGTGTGATATCAAACAGTGTTGATATTTAAAATGTCAGAAATTGCTAATGAAGGAGAGGTTCTACACTGGTTTTAATGAGAACCTGGACGCTGATAGCCATTACCTACTTATACACAGACTACACTGATTACAATAATCTCCTATTCATGACGTACATATATTCTTTCACTGATGTTGAAGACGTATTAATATATATATATATATATCACAGTGACTTACAGATGCACTGAGTTTGATGACGTAACTATACATATATTACGATGACGTATTGAGGCACTTATTTTGATGACATAATCATACATATATTACAATGACGTATTGAGGCACTTATTTTGATGACATAATCATACATATATTACAATGACGTATTGAGGCACTTATTTTGATGACGTAACTATACATATATTACAATGACGTATTGAGGCACTTATTTTGATGACGTAACAATTCATATATTACAATGACGTATTGAGGCACTTATTTTGATGACGTAACTATACATATATTACAATGACGTATTGAGGCACTTATTTTGATGACGTAACTATACATATATTACAATGACGTATTGAGGCACTTATTTTGATGACGTAACTATACATATATTACAATGACGTATTGAGGCACTTATTTTGATGACGTAATCATACATATATTACAATGACGTATTGAGGCACTTATTTTGATGACGTAATCATACATATATAAGAGTGACGTATTGAGGCACTTATTTTGATGACGTAACTATACATATGTTACAATGACGTATGGAGGCACTTATTTTGGTGACGTAATCATACATATATTACAATGACGTATTGAGGCACTTATTTTGATGACGTAATCATACATATATTACAGTGACGTATTGAGGCACTTATTTTGATGACCTAACTATACATATATTACAATGACGTATTGAGGCACTTATTTTGATGACGTAACTATACATATATTACAATGACGTATTGAGGCACTTATTTTGATGACGTAACTATACATATATTACAATGACGTATTGAGACACTTATTTTGATGACGTAATCATACATATATTACAATGACGTATTGAGGCACTTATTTTGATGACGTAATCATACATATATTACAATGACGTATTGAGGCACTTATTTTGATGACGTATCCACTTAATGATTGTAACTCACTTTGTACATCTTGGTTTATATGTTATTACACCATGTTACCTTGGGTTGTCTAGGGGACGATATTTTACATTTAATGTACCACCATCATCAGACAGGTCACTGGTCCGTCATCAGATAGGTCAGAGGTCCGTCATCAGATAGGTCAGAGGTCCGTCATCAGATAGGTCAGAGGTCCGACATCAGATAGGTCACTGGTCCGACATCAGATAGGTCAGAGGTCCGTCATCAGATAGGTCAGAGGTCCGTCATCAGATAGGTCAGAGGTCCGTCATCAGATAGGTCAGAGGTCCGACATCAGATAGGTCACTGGTCCGACATCAGATAGGTCAGAGGTCCGTCATCAGACAGGTCAGAGGTCCGACATCAGATAGGTCACTGGTCCGTCATCAGATAGGTCAGAGGTCCGTCATCAGATAGGTCAGAGGTCCGTCATCAGATAGGTCAGAGGTCCGTCATCAGACAGGTCACTGGTCCGTCATCAGATAGGTCAGAGGTCCGTCATCAGATAGGTCAGAGGTCCGTCATCAGATAGGTCACTGGTCCGACATCAGATAGGTCAGAGGTCCGTCATCAGACAGGTCAGAGGTCCGGTTGGCATTGCTATCTCCTGAGAATAGTTGGTAAGGTGTTTTCCAATTTTCAAATGTAGTTTATGATTACGTCCTAGTTGTGCCCCTTTGATTTTTTTTTTTTTTTTTTCAGAAACGAAAAATAGCTAACAGGCAGTTATCTTGTTACCTGAATATGAAATTGGTTATCAGTTTATCTTGAGGACAAGACAATGATGGGCGCCCGGATCATTCTGGAATTTTTTGTTAACATGATCGGTGAATAATTATCAGTTAATTAGTTAAACAAATGTTTTTGATAAAGCGATGAATAATGATAGAAAATACCTTTATACCTTGCGTTTACGTGGATACTAGAAAACTAGAAATTAAAACCTACCCGGAAAGTATTGGGTTTTTTAAAGACACATTACGAAGACTACACGACATATTTAAGTGGTTTAACATTGCTGTATACAAGTTGACAATCCCAGAAACGCTAAATAAATCTAACACAGTTACACGTGAACAATGCTCGTCTTTTTCTTTTCGTTGGAGTGGCTTTTTATTTTATTTGTCTGTATATATATTGATCGTAAATAGATATCAATGTTGAATTATTCCCAGGTGGGACGGTCCGTTTCTAAGACGGTATAAATAAGTTACCCAGTCTCACTAAACTGACTATTATAATGGGTTTTTAATGTCTCATGTTCGTGGTATACGGAAATAAGTAGACTTTAAATCGATATGATGATCTGTATGTTTTGTGTTGAGTCTATTTTGTCAGTAACTACTGTCCTGCGCCAAAGTTGTGTAACGTAGACAGGGGAGAACACGGACTAATTGTAATGTTTTGTGTTGAGTCTATTTTGTCAGTAACTACTGTCCTGCGCCAAAGTTGTGTAACGTAGACAGGGGAGAACACGGACTAATTGTAATTATCGCGTCTGTTTTAAGGCAACTTGCTTGGTTATGTAATACAGAAGGAATTAATTTGATGACATGTTTTGTCAGGATATTCAATATTGTTTACAGAGAACATTGTTGATGTTAACGAAAAGTGCCAATGTGTAGAGCGGGAAAAAAAAACATCGAAATTGGATACAGGTATTACTCTGAAAACAAGTTTTTTTTCTTTGAAATAAGTCCCTTAAGTTTTACCAAAATCTTCAGCAAAAACAAGTGTTTTCGATAACGTCATTAAACAGAATATGGAGCATTTCGTTTTCAAAGTGTGTGTGTTTTTCTATCAGTTTTATTCCACGCTATAAAATGTTGGAATAGCTGAAACTAATCCTGACAGTACATGGCAGATATTTATGGTTGATGACTTAAAGGTGTCGCCACTGACCTACTCTTGTATAACGGAACTTTTCGACCATTTCTAGTGTAAATATCATTGTGGCAAAGGCGTCTTGATCGAATACTGCTTTATACAGCGGAATCTTGTGCCGTTAGCTTTCCACGAAATCGATTTAATTTTTTTTAAAAAAAAAATAGCTAACAGGCAGTTATCTTGTTACCTGAATATGAAATTGGTTATCAGTTTATCTTGAGGACAAGACAATGATGGGCGCCCGGATCATTCTGGAAATTTTTGTTAACATGATCGGTGAATAATTATCAGTTAATTAGTTAAACAAATGTTTTTGATAAAGCGATGAATAATGATAGAAAATACCTTTATACCTTGCGTTTAATTCAACTGAAAACTAGAAATTAAAACCTACCCGGAAAGTATTGGGTTTTTTAAAGACACATTACGAAGACTACACGACATATTTAAGTGGTTTAACATTGCTGTATACAAGTTGACAATCCCAGAAACGCTAAATAAATCTAACACAGTTACACGTGAACAATGCTCGTCTTTTTCTTTTCGTTGGAGTGGCTTTTTATTTTATTTGTCTGTATATATATTGATCGTAAATGGATATCAATGTTGAATTATTGCCAGGTGGGACGGTCCGTTTCTAAGACGGTATAAATAAGTTACCCAGTCTCACTAAACTGACTATTATAATGGGTTTTTAATGTCTCATGTTCGTGGTATACGGAAATAAGTAGACTTTAAATCGATATGATGATCTGTATGTTTTGTGTTGAGTCTATTTTGTCAGTAACTACTGTCCTGCGCCAAAGTTGTGTAACGTAGACAGGGGAGAACACGGACTAATTGTAATGTTTTGTGTTGAGTCTATTTTGTCAGTAACTACTGTCCTGCGCCAAAGTTGTGTAACGTAGACAGGGGAGAACAGACTAATTGTAATTATCGCGTCTGTTTTAAGGCAACTTGCTTGGTTATGTAATACAGAAGGAATTAATTTGATGACATGTTTTGTCAGGATATTCAATATTGTTTACAGAGAACATTGTTGATGTTAACGAAAAGTGCCAATGTGTAGAGCGGGAAAAAACATCGAAATTGGATACAGGTATTACTCTGAAAACAAGTTTTTTTTTCTTTGAAATAAGTCCCTTAAGTTTTACCAAAATCTTCAGCAAAAACAAGTGTTTTCGATAACGTCATTAAACAGAATATGGAGCATTTCGTTTTCAAAGTGTGTGTGTTTTTCTATCAGTTTTATTCCACGCTATAAAATGTTGGAATAGCTGAAACTAATCCTGACAGTACATGGCAGATATTTATGGTTGATGACTTAAAGACTCGCCACTGACCTACTCTTGTATAACGGAACTTCTCTAAGGCGACCATTTCTAGTGTAAATATCATTGTGGCAAAGGCGTCTTCCTCGAATACTGCTTTATACAGCGGAATCTCTCTAGTCTGGATTCGTTAGCTTTCCACGAAATCGATTCCGATAATTACAATTTTTTAAAAAAAAAATTCTAAACTTTATTCATTTTACAACAATTGCGAGGGGTGTTATTGTGGGAGGAAACTGGAGTACCCGGTTCGTTACCACTGCGCCACCCGACCACCCAATTTATTTGAGAAGTCCGTAAGGTGATAAATAAATTACTTTTATTGGTAATTCAACTGCAAGGGCTTCCTTTAGAAGATTTAAAAGGCACACAAGTGAATAATAGCAACTGTTCATAATTTAGAGTAAGATACAGCAGAGCCAAACTGTGAATTAAACTACATCATACAGCTGTTTGGTCTTTCTCGGGCTTGTCATTGATGCTAAGGGCCTAAATTTATGAAGCCAAGGAGGCGGAAAAAACAAAATTGATCAAAAGTAGATTTAAAATCTAGACGTGAGGTTGCAGAAGCCCCATAGTTAAGTAAATAGACTTATACTGGATAGTACTGGGTAATTTTATTACGTCAGAATATTGGGGACTAGCCTTTCCGGATTAACGAGATTCCGCCATTTGGGCACGTTATGTCCGCACACTGTGGATATGTAGTAGATATTCAGCTTCTGTCGGTTGACATCAAAATAAAATCAGTCTCAATAAAAACGTGTGTTCTATTGTCTGTTTAAATCTGTTCACAGAAACAAACTCCGGTCATCGTCATGCGCATGCGTAGTGTGATACTGAGTAACTAGCTATTAGCTTCATTTTACAACAGTTACTCAAAACGTTACTCAAAACGTTACTCAAACGTACCATTAGTCCACAGAGTAGAGCGTGAGAGGTCTGACTGTTGGAGAAAGCTGGAGGACCATGGGAAAACACACTTCGTCAGGCAGACAGCCCCATATCTTTTCATATCCGTTCGTGAGTTCGAACCCCTGTCGCCTAGTTGAAAGCAAAGGCGTTACCATTGCGATAAATGACCATCCTAGGAATGACGAAAGAAAAAGACACAACATTTTCTTCATCCGTTTATTTAATTATGATTCTGGGAATTTTCTTTCTGTGTTTTTTAAACTGAACTCTAAGTCAGAGGACCACTGATAACCGATACAAGCCAGTCACCATAACACGCGAGCGGTATAAGTCAGGGGCCGCAACTCATGTTGTACACGCTATATGTAACACTATTATACACACCATTATTCCTGGAGTATTTTACAGTTCTCGTGTCCTGATACAGAAGGCATTTTGTTTTCCTAAGGAGACACTAGCCAATGGTATTCGAACAAGATATATGTGTCTGATTTTTTTTCCTTTTAAATCGTCTTTAATCGGTGAGGACCTCTGGATCATTCTTCAATCACGGAACCTGATAGGATTCCGGTCTAGTATTTAGTTTGAAATTTAGGACTGGCGCTAGACACCTCTATAATGATCGGGGTTTGGTTACGTTCGGTCAAAACAAATTAGCATATCTATATCTTGTACTTGTACAAAGGGCAGGAAATACATAAACATCTACGGGTTTTTATTATAAAACGCACGTAGTTTATGACAGACATACACGACATACAATTGTTAATATAAATTCAGAGTCAGACATAGTGCACTCGAGGACCCCTTTTCTGTCTCCTTAGACACCTAACTCGGCTGCAATGAATCCTTCGATGTCCATTTAAAGAGTTCTAGATCTCGGAATAAAGGATAAATATTACAATAATAATCAACAATGATATTTGTTATGTTAGCTTGTGTTTCATCTTTTGTGCGCTCTATCGGTAGCGTTTCCCTTAACTATGCTTCAGAATAGTTCACGACCGTTACATATCAATTTGTGTCGTACATCGCCTTCTCTAGTCATGTAAATACTGACATGTCATAAAAATATTTATTAAAAAAAAAAAAAAAAAAACAATCCAACGAGAGCAAAATTTAAACTAACGTAAAATTAGCATATGCTTTGAAATTACAACAAAAATACCACGAAAGAGATAGGAAATCTTATTACCACATCACACTTGTCATACAGTTCGTGCAGGCGGGGCATAATATTCAATTAGTTCGCCAGTTCGACAGAATTTCCTGATGATTCCTCCAAGCTGTAGGACAAGAGTGATGATTCCTCCAAGCTGTAGGACAAGAGTGGTGATTCCTCCAAGCTGTAGGACAAGAGTGATGATTCCTCCAAGCTGTAGGACAAGAGTGATGATTCCTCCAAGCTGTAGGACAATAGTGATGATTCCTCCAAGCTGTAGGACAAGGGTGATGATTCCTCCAAGCTGTAGGACAAGAGTGATGATTCCTCCAAGCTGTAGGACAAGAGTGATGATTCCTCCAAGCTGTAGGACAAGAGTGATGATTCCTCCAAGCTGTAGGACAAGAGTGATGTATGATTCCTCAAAGTTGGACAAGAGTGATGATTCCTCCAAGCTGTAGGACAATTCCTCCAAGTGATGATTCCTCCAAGCTGTAGGACAAGAGTGATGATTCCTCCAAGCTGTAGAACAAGAGTGATGATTCCTCCAAGCTGTAGGACAAGAGTGATGATTCCTCCAAGCTGTAGGACAAGGGTGATGATTCCTCCAAGCTGTAGGACAAGAGTGATGATTCCTCCAAGCTGTAGGACAAGAGTGATGATTCCTCCAAGCTGTAGGACAAGGGTGATGATTCCTCCAAGCTGTAGGACAAGAGTGATGATTCCTCCAAGCTGTAGGACAAGAGTGATGATTCCTCCAAGCTGTAGGAAAATGGTGATTATTCCAAGCTGTAGAACAATAGTGATGATTCCTCCAAGCTGTAGGACAAGGGTGATGATTCCTCAAAGTTGTAGAACAAGAGTGATGATTCCTCCAAGCTGTAGAACAAGAGTGATGATTCCTCCAAGCTGTAGGACAATAGTGATGATTCCTCCAAGCTGTAGGACAAGAGTGATGATTCCTCCAAGCTGTAGGACAAGGGTGATGATTCCTCCAAGCTGTAGGACAATAGTGATGATTCCTCCAAGCTGTAGGACAAGAGTGATGATTCCTCCAAGCTGTAGGACAAGGGTGATGATTCCTCCAAGCTGTATGACAAGAGTGATGATTCCTCCAAGCTGTAGGACAAGGGTGAAGATTCCTCCAAGCTGTATGACAAAGGTGATGATTCCTCCAAGCTGTAGGACAAGAGTGATGATTCCTCCAAGCTGTATGACAAGGGTGATGATTCCTCCAAGCTGTAGGCCAAGAGTGATGATTCCTCCAAGCTGTAGAACAAGAGTGATGATTCCTCCAAGCTGTAGGACAAGAGTGATGATTCCTCCAAGCTGTAGGACAAGAGTGATGATTCCTCCAAGCTGTAGGACAAGAGTGATGATTCCTCCAAGCTGTAGAACAAGAGTGATGATTCCTCCAAGCTGTAGGACAAGAGTGATGATTCCTCCAAGCTGTAGGACAAGAGTGATGATTCCTCCAAGCTATAGGACAATAGTGATGATTCCTCCAAGCTGTAGGACAAGAGTGATGATTCCTCCAAGCTGTAGGACAAGAGTGGTGATTCCTCCAAGCTGTAGGACAATAGTGATGATTCCTCCAAGCTGTAGGACAAGAGTGATGATTCCTCCAAGCTGTAGAACAAGGGTGATGATTCCTCCAAGCTGTAGGACAAGAGTGATGATTCCTCCAAGCTGTAGGACAAGAGTGATGATTCCTCCAAGCTGTAGGACAAGAGTGATGATTCCTCCAAGCTGTAGGACAAGAGTGATGATTCCTCCAAGCTGTAGGACAAGAGTGATGATTCCTCCAAGCTGTATGACAAGGGTGATGATTCCTCCAAGCTGTAGGACAAGGGTGATGATTCCTCAAAGTTGTAGGACAAGAGTGATGATTCCTCCAAGCTGTAGGAAAATTATGATTATTCCAAGCTGTAGGACAAGGGTGATTATTCCAAGCGGTAGGACAGGAATGATGGTTCCGCCAAGCTGTAGGACAAGGGTGATTATTCCAAGCTGTAGGACAGGAATGATGGTTCCGCCAAGCTGTAGGACAAGGGTGATTATTCCAAGCTTTAGGACAAGAATGATGATCAAACCCATGTTAGATTTCCATCTATGGATATAAATATCTCTCTTTCCCAACACTATGTTGTCTACATGCCGCACTTCATTCAAGAGCTTGTTTACCAATAGCGCGGTTTCCGTACGTTGACCGCTGACAGATTCCCAACACAGGTTTGGTGGGATACAGGCTGATAAAGGTAGGCATAGCGTCGTCAGACTAATCTCGGGAACACAGGTTTGGTGGGATACAGGCTGATAAAGGTAGGCATAGCGTCGTCAGACTAATCTCGGGAACACAGGTTTGGTGGGATACAGGCTGATAAAGGTAGGCATAACGTCGTCAGACTAATCTCGGGAACACAGGTTTGGTGGGATACATGCTGATAAAGGTAGCCGTCGTCAGACTAATCTCGGGAACACAGGTTTGGTGGGATACAGGCTGATAAAGGTAGCCGTCGTCAGACTAATCTCGGGAACACAGGTTTGGTGGGATACATGCTGATAAAGGTAGCCGTCGTCAGACTAATCTCGGGAACACAGGTTTGGTGGGATACAGGCTGATAAAGGTAGCCGTCGTCAGACTAATCTCGGGAACACAGGTTTGGTGGGATACAGGCTGATAAAGGTAGCCGTCGTCAGACTAATCTCGGGAACACAGGTTTGGTGGAATACAGGCTGATAAAGGTAGCCGTCGTCAGACTAATCTCGGGAACACAGGTTTGGCGGGATACATGCTGATAAAGGTAGCCGTCGTCAGACTAATCTCGGGAACACAGGTTTGGTGGAATACAGACTGATAAAGGTAGCCGTCGTCAGACTAATCTCGGGAACACAGGTTTGGTGGGATACATGCTGATAAAGGTAGCCGTCGTCAGACTAATCTCGGGAACACAGGTTTGGTGTTATACAGAATGATAAAGGTAGCCGTCGTCAGACTAATCTCGGGAACACAGGTTTGGTGGAATACAGGCTGATAAAGGTAGCCGTCGTCAGACTAATCTCGGGAACACAGGTTTGGTGGGATACAGGCTGATAAAGGTAGCCGTCGTCAGACTTATCTCGGGAACACAGGTTTGGTGGGATACAGACTGATAAATGTAGCCGTCGTCAGACTTATCTCGGGAACACAGGTTTGGTGGGATACAGGCTGATAAAGGTAGGCATAGCGTCGTCAGACTAATCTCGGGAACACAGGTTTGGTGGAATACAGGCTGATAAAGGTAGCCGTCGTCAGACTTATCTCGGGAACACAGGTTTGGTGGGATACAGACTGATAAAGGTAGGCATAGCGTCGTCAGACTAATCTCGGGAACACAGGTTTGGTGGAATACAGGCTGATAAAGGTAGCTGTCGTCAGACTTATCTCGGGAACACAGGTTTGGTGGAATACAGACTGATAAAGGTAGCCGTCGTCAGACTAATCTCGGGAACACAGGTTTGGTGGGATACAGGCTGATAAAGGTAGCCGTCGTCAGACTAATCTCGGGAACACAGGTTTGGTGGGATACAGGCTGATAAAGGTAGCCGT
Organism: Ylistrum balloti; assembly: GCF_031769215.1. Taxonomy (NCBI): domain Eukaryota; kingdom Metazoa; phylum Mollusca; class Bivalvia; order Pectinida; family Pectinidae; genus Ylistrum; species Ylistrum balloti. The sequence continues at coordinate 358,479 of NW_026782352.1, forward strand.
CGTCAGACTAATCTCGGGAACACAGGTTTGGTGGAATACAGGCTGATAAAGGTAGCTGTCGTCAGACTTATCTCGGGAACACAGGTTTGGTGGAATACAGACTGATAAAGGTAGCTGTCGTCAGACTAATCTCGGGAACACAGGTTTGGTGGGATACAGGCTGATAAAGGTAGCCGTCGTCAGACTTTTCTTGTCTTTGTTTTCATATCAAGATCTCGTCTGTTTGCAATAAGGGAGAGCAGATAGTGAAAAAGTCGCGTTCGGACTGCGAAATATTAATAAACAATGCTCATGGTAAGTACAACACCATATTTTCTTGAAGTACACGCTGTTTACAAGTGACAACCAAATCTGGGCAAATTTGTCTCACCTGTAATGGGGATGCCACAAGCATAAGCCGTGCATGTCAACAGACACAAATATTGTGCCAGTTTGTCTAATCAACCTACAGGCGTAGTAGCCAACAGATAGCCGCCATGCCTAGATTGTTCTTTCATGTTTTTTTCTAGACCGGAAGTTACTGATATTAATGAAAAATATAAGAAAAATACAAGTTTCCATATCATAGTGAGTTAGAACCATATTTGTGAGCCATCATAGTGGGACGATGGCCGGAGAGTGGGCATTAGGATACAGAATTCAACTGCAAGGATCCCGCTCACTCACTCCCTAAAACAAAACAATCCACCCCAGCCTCAGTAGCAATACCAGGCAAATACTCCCAATAAGACAGCAGTTAAGTTTCATCGGTCAAAGGAAACTCCACTGATCTTCTGGATATTATTTTTATTTATAGTAACAATGATTCCGATCTTTGATCTTTAGACCCTGAAAACAATCCCAAACATGAGATTAGCAGTGTGTAGAGTTTGATCAATCCAAGAGACATACGTTATTGTCCGGAAATTGTGATACGCAATGATGGACGGGGATTTACAATATTCCGTGGTGATAACTGAAATAACAAGATATAAACGGCCTGTGTTATAGACATACAGCTCCCAATCTCCCTCTTCTTTAACCCCCCGACCCACATCCTCATCTTTCTATACTTCCTTTGTCTAAGGATCACTAGAGATAAAATAATTTTTCATGGTTTTTTTCGTTGGTAAAAGCGAAGAGAATGCATTATCTACAGAAGCCATGAAACGGACTACATGTATACAAATATTTTCTCCAGCAACCTGCATCTTAATTTACTTTCTCGAAATAGTGGAAAATAGAACACCTCATCCCAACCATACCCCCTTCCAAAACAACACACGTATCTTAAGAAAAACACAGATCAACTTAAAAAATAGAAAAAAAACAAGAACAGGTCAGTCTGGTCGGAGTAACGGTGGTTGTGGACGGTAGACTGACCAATCAGATTCGTCCATAGGAGGATTAGTACTAGAACAGGTCAGTCTGGTCGGAGTAACGGTGGTTGTGGACGGTAGACTGACCAATCAGATTCGTCCATAGGAGGATTAGTACTAGAACAGGTCAGTCTGGTCGGAGTAACGGTGGTTGTGGACGGTAAACTGACCAATCAGATTCGTCCATAGGAGGATTAGTACTAGAACAGGACAGTCTGGTCGGAGTAACGGTGGTTGTGGACGGTAAACTGACCAATCAAATTCGTCCATAGGAGGATTAGTACTAGAACAGGTCAGTCTGGTCGGAGTAACAGTGGTTTTGGACGGTAGACTGACCACGTAATTCGTCTATAGGGGGATAAGTACTAGACCAGGTCAGTCTGGTCGGAGTAACAGTGGTTTTGGACGGTAGACTGACCACGTAATTCGTCTATAGGGGGATTAGTACTTTCCGTGTTGATAAATGAATTAAAACAATTAGCTTAATTTCGTTCATTTCTCACCCGAAACTCTGATTGGAAAATCGTATGAAGTATATGCACGGTGCTGTAATGTAATTGCTTCTATTAATTCAATAGGCATATCTCATCAAGGGATATCTACTTCACTTGTTTATTATCGTGCGCGTGCTTCTGTGACATGCGTATAGGATCACCTTTACGCGTGTCACAGAAGCACGCGCACGATAAATAGACATTTGATTATTAAATATTGTATGTAGGTTTCTCGTTTACCTACATCATGTTTAAAGATTGTGTAAAATCTATTGATATTTATCTCGTGTGAAAATACAAAAATAGTGAAAAAGACGGAAAAATGACAGAGTCGTTTACGTCACAAACGATTTTTTTCTTCGTCTATTTTCTTTTCGTAAACATCTTATTAGAAAAAAAAACAAACAAACAAACAAACAAAACAAAATAAAAAAAGAATTATTGTCAGTCCTCTAATCTCTAAATCTGACCAACAGATAACCGGTTTATGATTATACATAAAATGTTCATTTCATCGGGACATGATTATTAAGACAAACCACTTAAGTTGGTTTAATTGTTTAATTTAATTTAATACACAAACACAGTAGTTTATTGATAAATCGCTTGGTTTTAAATTCGTGTATTTCAATCAAACATTCATTCTCTGTACAATGTATTCTGACCCATTATCAACAAGCAGACCGGATATTGAAAAGCTTGTGGACTTTTAATGGGTCTCATGTTAGTATTTCTATAGAATCAAATATATCAAAATACAGCATTCAGGCTGTTAAATGTACCCATTTATTAAATGAAGATAGAAATTAATTTAAACAAATGACTGCAAATAATGTTTGCTCGCTGTTTAGATGAGATTTGTATGTATACCGTATAATTCCTTTGTGTATAGATTAATTGATTTGTTTTGTTTTGTGATTCCCCGCGGTGTAGTTGTTTCAATATATTCTCACCTACTGTACTGACACTATATATTCGTTATACAGAAATTGTTGGTTATATTCTCATTTACTGTCAACGACAGCGTGGGAAATTCAGTTCAATAAAAACGAAAATGAATAGATACTACACAATAAATAAAAAAAAACATGATAAAATAGATAAACAAAACAGAAATAAGAAGTCGAATACCATAATAATGAATATCTATAAGCATTGAACTTGTTTGCATTCATGGGTTTGAGTATGACAACTTGAATCAGACAAATTCACCATAAAGCGTCCGTTTCATGGAATTTGCTTTTGTCCCGTACCCTTGAAATAAAAGAATCAGAATAGGTTATGTATTCCATATATTGTATATATATTGTATATATATTGTATATATATATATTGTATATATATTGTATATATATATGTATATATATATTGTATATATATATATGGTGTATATATTGTATACATATTATATATATATATATATTGTATATATATATATATGTGTATATATATATATTGTATATATATTGTATATATATATATTGTATATATATATATATTGTATATATATTGTATATATATTGTATATATATATATATTGTATATATTGTATATATATATTGTATATATTGTATATATATATTGTATATATATGTATATATATTGTATATATATATATATATATATATATATTGTATATATTGTGTATATATTGTATATATATATTGTATATATATTGTATATGATATATATTATATTGTATATATATTGTATATATATTGTATATATATATTGTATATATTGTATATATATATATATTGTATATATTGTATATATATTGTATATATTGTATATATTGTATATATATATATATGGTATATATTTATATATATTGTATATATATTGTATATATATATATATTGTATATATTGTATATATATATATATATATATTGTATATATATATTGTATATATATATATATATATATATATTGTGTATATATTATATATATATTGTGTATATTGTATATATATTTCAGTCATTGATATCAATGTCGGATTTTACATAAACAACTTAATGTTATACTCTATATAAATTTTGATTCTATTTCTGTTGGACACGGACACAAGTCTAAAAGCTAATTCAACAATGCTCTGAATAAAATTTGAAGTTGTCAGTTTCAATTAGACATTGACCTGTTCTCCGTCAAATGAAATCAAAGTTGGAACCTTGTTGGATCCAAACATTTCGATATAGTCTGTTACAGTTATATACTCACTATATACTACTGCTATACTGTTTACGGGATAAGTTACACATTTATAATAATAATATGAACATTTTTCTGACATCATAAATATACTCATTCCTTGTTTTCGTACGTCAATATTCACAATTTTATCAAATATTCAGCATAAATCTTTTAACTGACACCTTTTTCAACACAATATTCTATCTAGGAAGTAGTAGGAAAATATGGGTCCGCGGAGACTCCAACTTGTTAACTTCCGATCTCCAGCCGGACACACTGCATAGCTTCATTTAAGGTAAAATAGTGGAGTCTTGTAACCTGTTTTTCACATACGATACCAGGAAAAACAGTAACGTAATAGATTGTATATACGTAATTATCCATTGTATGTGTACACAATGTAACATTATATGGCACTAGTCTTTGGTCCGCATCCATATGTATTGGAAAATAAGGTTTGAAAACTAATCCTATTACTTAGACATGATAAAATCAACATGTCTCGGGGATAATGCATTATGTCATACCTTTGTATATGTGCCGGTTATTCCCGAGGGGCTCCGATTTGTCGCCTTCTCTACCAAAGTGATAGAACACATTCGTCAGCCGTGATATTAAGCGGAGCATGGTTGTACTATATGTCACTATTATCCGTAAATAATGGCTGCGGGATTGTATAACTTGTACTTTAGTCCGCGAGCTAGACTAGGCGTCTATTTCACGTACAACAGAATCTACCTGTTTGTGGTTTCGACATTTCCTTACCAATATACATTTGATTACAATGATTTTTGTTCTCTGTCGTGGCCGGAATATCAATTACAAATTACACAACCAGTATGTTTACTTCATTCAAAGCCAATGGTAGACAGATGTTTGGTACATAAATTACTGCTGACACTTATCAAATACAATATTTTACAAAAAATAATTCCCTTCCATCGAAATCTTTTACGTTATCGGATATTTGAAATACTGGAGTGATAAGCATGCTTATTTTCAACGGAAGTTCTGATAAGGGCGATAACTCTCACTCATTATTTGTCATGTCATAATTGTTAAGTGAAATACTCATATCCTATACTAGTTTGGTTTCCTTTTATATCGCCAACACTGACAATATATAACTAACCAGAAAGAAACAGCGTTAAAGTGTACCCTGAGAGGTCAGCTATGTTGACCTTAAAAATAGTTCTGCACATAAAATACACATTGCCGAAAACGCGAATGCCGTAGAATGTTCCGTTACTGAAAAATTGTGACTTTTCTGAAAAACACACCATTGGCTGAGAGGCGTTGACCTCGTTTTCGGGCATTCAAACCTGTGATGTCATAAGTTCAACGCTTTTGCTGATGCAGCCATATTGGCATTACTGTGCTACATGTGATTGTGATCTATTTTGGGATTTTCCCGGGTAATTTCTTTGTTTATTTACGTGAAAGTACTTCACATCTTCGCAATATTTAAGGTTGTGAACGAGGGGTTGGTGAATTAGCGCTTAAATCCGCTAAAATGGCTTCCTATCGAGGAGGGAAGCGGTGTGCAGCGTGCGGTTGTCCTAACGGTCCCGGGAATTTTCGCACCGAAGAAAATCCGTCACGGGTATTTTCGTCCTGAGAATTTTCGAACTACTATTATACAGTAGTACTATATAATAGGTTATGTGTAGAGATGTCATCTAAACAGTGTGTTCCCATTTCGCCTTAGTTACATATTTTGGTATAAAACAGGTGGAAATGTGCTAAGGCGAAATGGGAATTGGGCTAAGGCAAAGTGGGAATTTAGGAAAAGTGTGGAAAGATAAACAAACCAATTATCTGCAGCAGTTGTTGATTTTACAATAACTCATACTACAGTTAAATCTTAATCATGATTGACCAAAGGCCTCATAGATTTAAGATATATATAATATATAAAATATATATGAAGAAATAAAAATAACTACATGTTGTATTGGAACTTGTACATTTTAATACTAAATCAATTAAATATATTTAAATAAATATTGGTTTTATTTCTCTTTTTTTTATAATTCAAAGAAGGAACAAATCTTATTTTAAAAACCTAGTTTTTCATTGAAACGTATGTTTATAAGCAACTGATATTTTCACTTATAGTTTTAGATAGTTTTTCTTGGGGATATATGCATACAAAAATATTCATAGTAGATTTTTACAGACTGAATGATCTGTTCACCCTAGAAGTAACAGCATGGACTAACTCCTCATCTCAGCTTACGTATAAGAATCCTGTTCACCCTAGCAGTAACAGCATGGACTAACTCCTCATCTCAGCTTACGTATAAGAATCCTGTTCACCCTAGCAGTAACAGCATGGACTAACTCCTCATCTCAGCTTACGTATAGTAACAGCATGGACTAAATCCTGTTCACCCTAGCAGTAACAGCATGGAATAACTCAGCATCACTCTCAGCTTTAAGAATCCTGTTCACCCTAGCAGTAACAGCATGGACTAACTCCTCATCTCAGCTTACGTATAAGAATCCTGTTCACCCTAGCAGTAACAGCATGGATCCTGTTCACCCTAGCAGTAACAGCATGGACTAACTCCTCATCTCAGCTTACGTATAAGAATCCTGTTCACCCTAGCAGTAACAGCATGGACTAACTCCTCATCTCAGCTTACGTATAAGAATCCTGTTCACCCTAAGTAACAGCATGGACTAACTCCTCATCTCAGCTTACGTATAAGAATCCTGTTCACCCTAGCAGTAACAGCATGGACTAACTCCTCATCTCAGCTTACGTATAAGAATCCTGTTCACCCTAGCAGTAACAGCATGGACTAACTCCTCATCTCAGCTTACGTATAAGAATACCCTAGCAGTAACATATAACAGCATGGACTAACTCCTCATCTCACCCTTAACACATGGACTAACTCCTCATCTCAGCTTAGTAATCCTGTTCACCCTAGCAGTAACAGCATGGACTTACTCCTCATCTCAGCTTACGTATAAGAATCCTGTTCACCCTAGCAGTAACAGCATGGACTAACTCCTCATCTCAGCTTACGTAAAAGAATCCTGTTCACCCTAGCAGTAACAGCATGGACTAACTCCTCATCTCAGCTTACGTATAAGAATCCTGTTCACCCTAGCAGTAACAGCATGGACTAACTCCTCATCTCAGCTTACGTATAAGAATCCTGTTCACCCCTAGCAGTAACAGCATGGAGCTAACTCCTCATCTCAGCTTACGTATAAGAATCCTGTTCACCCTAGCAGTAACAGCATGGACTAACTCCTCATCTCAGCTTACGTATAAGAATCCTGTTCACCCTAGCAGTAACAGCATGGCTTCATATCAGCTTACCCTACAGTAACAATGGAATCATCTGTTAATCTAACTCCTCATCTCAGCTTACGTATAAGAATCCTGTTCACCCTAGCAGTAACAGCATGGACTAACTCCTCATCTCAGCTTACGTATAAGAATCCTGTTCACCCTAGCAGTAACAGCATGGACTAACTCCTCATCTCAGCTTACGTATAAGAATCCTGTTCACCCTAGCAGTAACAGCTTGGAATAACACTAGACTTACAGAGATTCAGCTTGGAATTACTCCTCATCTCAGCTTACATGTTATCTATAAAAGACCTTTAACAGTATGCTAAAGTATCAGTTTCACAATCAACATGGCAGGAGTTATGCTACATGTAGACTTTTTAGAGACTAACAGGGGTGGTAGACATCTTGTATGGAATGGCTTTATATATCGCCATAACAACAAGAGGGACACATGGATATCATGGAAGTGTACCGAGAAAAACTGCAAAGCTACATTATGCACTCGAGATGACATACCCACAAAGATAGGCCAGGTTCACAATAATCTTCCAGACCGAGCAGCAGTAGGATGCAAGAAGATTATGAACAACGTACGAACGAGAATTAAAACCGAACTTCATCCACTACCAGCCTATGATGAAGAAATATCCAAACTCCGAACTACGCCATGGGATGCTCAGAGTATAGAGATTGCCTCTAAACTTCCAACGTTTGATGCCAAGAAGTCGTCATTCTATGGTAGCAGAAAGAAGACACTACCGCCAATTCCGAACACCAGACCAGAGGTACAACTTGAAGGTAAATTTACCTAGACCACCAGTGGAGAACAGGTTCTACAAGCAAATGATGGAAACAACGACAAAATACTGACGAGAACCTAGTACATCTATGCTCTGCCGAGATCGTCTACTGCGATGGAACCTTTTATACAGCCCCAGTATCTTCAACTTCTTCTTTTGGTCGTTACGGGGCGGTATGTTTGTATTTCTGAGCGGAATATGCGTTCAGTAGTTCAATAGTTTACTAAAAGATTGAGTATGCGAGAGAAACATCTCGCATGCCTAAGATCTACGAGTGTTTGTGGAGAAGGAAAACATTTCGAAAAAAAATCCCATTGTAATTTATCGCTTGTCTCGTAACAATATCTGCTGTCGTGAACACCCAGTGATAGTATTAATCTATGAACTGTGATCTTTTCTCTTCAATTGACAAACCATTAATTCTCAAACACCCTCTCTAAAATGCCAACACCCAACTGACAGCTAGCAGTTACTCCTATTACGCTGAGGAAAAATTATCACAATGTGTTATCTGTAGCGGTAAAAATAATATTAACCTAAAAAAAATTAAAAAGCAACCAATTTTTGAAGGAGTTTAATTTTCTTAAATAAGAGATATGAGATGATCGGATTATTATCATACAGCTGGCTGGCTCGGATTCCAAATTTAGGAGATCGATAGTAATCCTAGAAATTAGGTGTCATGCGTGATTTTTCTGGACAAGCAAAAACGATTTCTTAATAGCATTTTAATTCTATTTTATTGTTTTATCCAGTGTAGAAGAATTATATTGGCGAATCCATCAACATGGCTCTATCAGGGTCACGTGATGTAGCCTGTCTGCAGTCTAAACCACACCACAACGAGGCTATGGTGTTGTCAACGTAAGACTGAAACTGAACTTAGCCACAATATGATAACAAAATAACGAATCTACACGAAAATACTTTGTTTAAAATATATTTTTGTATAATTTATACCGTTGATGTACAAAGATACTATTTTTTTTGTATAGATTACAAAATTTAAAAAAAAAATACAACAACTGCGAGACAAGCTATCAGCTTATATTAATCACTCTTGTTGTCTCGGTTACAAGTGCGCGAGGGTCTTACTGGGGGAGGAAAGTACAGTACTCAGAGAAAACGTGGTCGGGCAGGTGAGCACATTCCTTCCATGTCCGTTTCGGGAATCGAACCCCGGGCGCCCACAATAAAACACACCACTAGTGGTTAGAACTAGTGATACATGAAGTCAGTTCTGTATTCGATAAACCTAGAAAATATTTTTAATGCCAATGCAGATATCTTCCTTGTTTTCATGTCCCATCTACCATTCTTAATAAGATGCATAAGTCTCACGTCTGTGTTGGTATTGGTTCAAACGACAACTAAGGATGCAACACGGATAATGGAGAAGTCATAGTCTTCCGGATGTAAACGACATCTTCGGAACTCTTCATAATCTACCTATAAAACTGATCGACAACTATATTTTCAACCTTTTTACGAGCTTCAAGTCGTGGAAATTTTCTGCAAAACAATGTTTACGCACGAACAAATGACAATGGACAAACATCGACAAAATGCACAAAGTTATTTTTGAAACGTCGTATCAAATTCACATCACCCCGGACACAGAACAACGTTTCAGCAGATCTGTTTCCTTTCTTAGTGACAACTCTAGATTTATTTCCAGTTACCGCTGTGAAAAAGACTTTCTTGAAACATTGAATGTTAGAATGATGTCGACATATATTGATTTATTCTCTTAAAATGTTATCAAACGTTTCTTCCATTTTAAGTTTCGTCGAAAGATAGCATTTTAAAAATTTGTTGACTTTTTCTGACAAACGTTATCTATAAAAACACAATGACTCGATATATATTTTTTAAAAGCATGTACTTCAACGTGGCGTTGCTGATAGCGAATACATAACGAAAAAACATTAGTTCAGATTTCTGGTGCAGAATGGAAAGTTTCCTATACAAGGCTCCAGACATCCATGGATGTAAGATTATATACTACTGAATGTTTGTTCTCAAGATTTATTGGTTTGAAAACAATTCACACTTTCCCCGTATATCATCTCCTCAGGGAGACTGTTCCGCGTGTGTTCGCTGTCTTTAATCTGGAAGCTTTTTTCTCGGCCAAATTCTTGTCTGTTCATTCTCGGATGTCCGCTACCGCTTTGTCTTCCCTTCTTTTCGCTACGGTAGCAGTTGATATGTCATAGGTTTTATGTGGGACATTAAACATGTCAATGTTATCTCAACTAATTCTTCAGTATGGAATCCCAATAGTTAGGACAGGAGAAGTCTTGGGTTGGTTGTTCTCTGTTGTCCACTCTCTATTTGTTAAAGAGGTCTTACTTTCGATTGACTTCAAACTTGACAGGCAAATTCTAATAAAACACGAAGTGGAGTTTGATAATACAATGGACAAACGACTTTTCGTCTAATTAACGGAATGATCAACGGACCGTGACGTAAAAATAAAACGTACCCTTTTTTATGTGATTGCTGATTGTAATAACCTGGATAAATTGTTTTTGTTGACAAGGAGTGTTTACCACGCATGTTGTAGTCTCACTATTCACGGACTGTTTTCCCTTGTGAATGTGTTGAAATATGAATATAAAAGTATCGTTATTACTGTTTGTATCAGATCAATTTTTATACAAATTGGATATCTGGATTACTAGGGGGTACGCCATGTTTTCATTAAAAAATCCCTTTCCCTGGTGTATCTGATTTTAAAAATCTTCTTCATTTGTATGGATCAGACGAGATGACCACTCGGACAACTGTAAAACCGGATCTATACAAGAAATTAACAACGATTTTTGTACGTTTAATATGCTTTAAAGTATTCAATCTTTGTTTCACTAATGAAATCATTTCTGGAATTAAAATTCATCTGAAGGTTTTCTGTAAATAGTAACCGTGAACTACACGTCGAGTGCACGAGCTCTTAATGTAATAGGAAACTGGGGTACCCGAGGAAAACCCACGTGGTCGGGAAAGTGACTCATAACCGTTTCACGTCCGCTCGGGGAATTGAACCCTGGATGTCTAGGTACACGCCGAGTGTGTTACCACTGCATCACCGCTCATAAAGCATCGATAAATAGTATTGTAGACAGACCAGTACAGGTTTAAGTGGGGAAGCGTAGATAGAGTGGTGGCAGCACCTGTATTCCCTCAGGGGGAGGCTGTAGTGTGGATAACTGGACGTATAGCATGTGATCCCCGTAAGAACTTAGGAGACGGTAGTATATGTTATTTATTTGTTTAGTATATTTTCTCGTGAGTTAAGTACAGTGTTGCGATAGACACGTGACAGGATAACCAATCATCGTTTAATTAATTACCTGTCTAAAAAATTATAAACTCTTTTTGGCTACCAGCTTGATATTTTGAATTATTTCCAATTCTCTACCCTACACATGTATCTTTTGAGATTATCATGAAAGATTCCATTGAAATAATGCCAATATAATTGATTGATTACAGTGTCCAGTAAATTGTTTATATTTTTGTTTTGTAGAGTTGTTATCACATTTTTTGTTTGTTTTTCTATAAAAATGGGAGGAAAACAGAACATTTGACGTTTTTGGTAGTGCAATAAATTTCCAAAAGAGGTCGAAGGGAGATAACTCCATTTTCTTTTAACCACTTTTTCTACGTATCGTTAAAATTGTACACAGTTTTCATATGAGAGACAAAAATCCATTTATCTTTTATTTTTATCAAATAAAAACATTAACATTATAACAATTGACAGATTACAATTAAAACCTCACGGGTCTGCAAATTGCTGTGATTTTAAACAGCAGGAACTTACCGACATGCCAACAGAATCTTATCCAAAGTGAAATTCAATAAAATTTTGGCCGGAATAAAATAAAAGAAAGTACAATGAGTATCAGACTAGGTGTTCCGGAAGAGTACGCGTCTTCTACTTCATCGACGACACCCATCATATACAATGAAAAAAAAAGTCCATTCAAGTAAACAACGCCATGTTCCAAAATGTAAGGAAGGTAAACAACACCGGAGCCACCATGTACAGGTTATTTCAGCGCTAAAAAGGCACTATCCACTATAAATTGTTATCAATCGAGAGAAAAACCACATCAAATCACAATGAATACAGTTTTTTATACATTAAAATAATGATACAACAGATACAAGTGAATGAGGGAATGTCACATTAATTAAACTTTTGGCTGGGTGTTATGTACCTTAACATATTTCTAAAACCTATGACGAGTGCGTCTGCTGATAGTATGTAGTTCTTAGGAGCAATTAGTTTATATCGATAACAAAATCCAGATTTAAGTCGGTAATATTGAAAATAGTGTACATGTTTCTATATTATAATGAGGACATATATAGAAAAGAGTCGTAAACATTTTCACAAAGATTTCCGAAATTCATTCTCGAATTATCAGTCATATTATCAATAAAAGATTGTATGAACTATATTTAGTTTCCACCTCCCAAAGCTGTAAAACCTATTGTTGATTCGCCAGTTTTGTTTATTCCAGGTGGACCGTTAAAAACAACCATAGGTAGTGAGAGATCGGAAATAGGAAGTATTAATTGTTTTCCTCGTCAGTAACAAATGTACTTTTCTCTTCTTCTTATGTCTGATAACTTTTCTAACCATGATTCAATGTGTTGTCCTCGGGAAAAAATCCGACCCTCGCAGGCTCTTTAATAAAATTGATTTTCTAGCCTTATGGTTAAGTCGACCTTCAGCAGCCCTATGATTAAGCTGGCCTTTCCTGCTTTTTGATAAAGTTGACCTATCAAGCTATTTGATAAAACTAACTTTCCAGGCCCCACTCGTATAAAACATCTCATTTTGAGATTTCTTCAAGTCGAGATTTTCCTCAGCTGATATCTCCTCAAAAACGGCTTGTATAACATTTTCTCAAGGAACAGGAGGAAGGCATCGGCTAGGATGTCCTGAAATTCCTTGAGGAATTTTCATACAAGATATTTTCAAGGAGATATTAGCTGAGGAAAATGTGGGCTTGCGGAAATCTCAAGTTGACATGTTTTATACAAGTGGGGCCAGTTCCTAGATAAATTCGGCCTTTCCAGCCCCATGATAAAGTTGACTTTTCCTGCCCTATGATAGAGTTGACTTTCCCTGCCCTATGATAGAGATGACCTTCTCAGTCCTGTGATAAACCCGACCTTGCCAGCTATGCAATAAAGCTGATAAAGTTTACCTTAGCTCTGTGGTAAGTGCGGTTTTATGTACATGTATCGTTTTTTATGATTTATATATACCATTACGACTATAGGACAAACCTTCACGTCAAACCGTACGTAGGCAAGACATAGATCTAGTACAGGACATGGATTAACTTCTCTCACCAGCTCTAGATAACTTAATAGGACAACTACATTTAACAAAAACACGACAATAATTTAATTTAATAAACAAAACCGATTTTTGTCTGTTGTTTGTTTACTTCTATATTTTATATTACACTGCGGAAAGGATAAAACACACCAGTTCACGTAAACAGTAAACAACTGGTAGAACACACGTAAACAACATTGTGTTTTCGTGACGGATGGTTAATAGGTTACTGCATATTTCGTGTCAAGACTTTGTAAGCCTTATGTACGACCCTTAAAACATTCTACAGGAAAACTTGAACAACCATGTGGCTGAATCTCTACAGGCCACACACGGGTTCTTATAACAATAATACGCTAAACTTTGAAGTGGTCTGTGATATGAATGGGACGCTTAAAGTGGAAAGATTGTACAAAAGACACACAAGATAATAACACATTTTAATACACATTTTGTAGAGTTTAATACAGTAGAGACAAACACTGAATTAGAATGACAAACACAGAGATAGAACAGAAACGAAAGAAAGGACAAATCTGACAGAAACAATCACAATGTATGAGATAGAGAGAACACATAGCCGGTGCCTTATGATATAAACTGTATTTTGGCGAGGGCGAAGATAGACAAAAGTGGCGAGTCCCTGACCATTTTTGTCTTTCTGTCCTGATCCCGGAGCTTACATTTTCAGACACTGACAATACAGCAATATACAATATGTAGAAGCTAGAGTGATGGTAAATAATTATCTATATATAACAAATTCTAGTCAGAATATCCCTGACAGAACTGATAAAAATAACATGTTGATTAAAGCCGCATATTTATTGATAAGAACGTGAGCTGAGCATGCTTTCAAAATGACAGAATTCCACAGATAAGACATCTACATGGCTGTTAATGTTCTGAATGACGTCTCCAAAATCATTTTGAAACATTTATGTAATATTTCTACTCCTAGCTGTCCAGGTTACTGGCGAGGTTATCACGTACAGTTTAGGATTGTCGCAAAGTCTTGGTCACCATGACAATGAAAATGACGTCCTCGGCAATCCCCTCAGGCTAGTTCAGGGCTACATCACAGACGTGTTGTTTAGAGTGCAATTATGGAACCTTAACATTTTTAATTTCTGTTCTTGATATTAAATCTTATATTATGCAGATCAAAACAGCCGAAGTTCCAATTGTAGGAAGTCACGTTCTTTAGTTATTTGTTAATATCAGACTATTCAAACTTGTTGTATATTTCTAACAATATCACATGCACATTACACACAGCAATAAAATCTCTTAATTTTGGAAAAACATCTTAGAGGTATTTAAATTATTTTTAAATACACAGTGTAACTATTAAGTCTTATAATCACTGAATGACTAGATGTTCTGTTTGGTTTCTCGTCAGAACTCGACACACGTTTCGGAAATTTTTATAAAGGCTTCTAGACTGCTTAGTAAACTGGAGGATAACAAAACGAGGGGACTAGCTCGTCTATAATTCTTCTTATCATATCCAAGTTTTAGTTCTATCCGCTGGTTTTTCTTTAACCAAGTTTGACTGGTATAGAAGAAATTGGTAAGTACCTGGGCACGTGGGAGTGTATATCGTGAAAGTGAGTGTGTTTAACCTTATTGTCAAGTTTACAACCAGCAAAACCTACCCCCTCATATACCAAGACGCTAAATCATACAAGTTTAGAAATTTCTCCCGAATTTATACATAAATTTTTTAAAATGAAGAAATTGTTTCTGATTTTAAATACGCTCTACTATAAAAATACTAGAGAGAAATATGGACATGACATATTCTCCCTTGAGGCAGTACGGATATAGAAATATCTCCCTAACACATTTGCTGAAGTGTGAATAGATCCCAGCATTTCATAAACTGGCATGGACCTATAGGGTTTTGTTCTAATTGTGTTAAAATGAAGGAATAAACTTATTTAGCCGACTGCTAATCAAACAGAGGAAGAAACAAATTGAAGTATAAAAAAAATCCGTAGGTTTCTGGAAAAGGGTTAAGTTTGGAATTGATTTGATTAAGTAGATATATGAAGAAAGAATAATGTTCAGTAGAATGGTTTTTTTTCCCACGACTTGTCATTATCCGTTCCCTAAATATATTGATATTTTTCATTCTTACTAGGAATTCTTCTAGTTGGCTATAGAATATATCTGACAATCTTAAAACAATCACTAAACACGGGTTATCGTCCTATCAGCCTTAGAACATAACTGGGGCCAGATGGGTATTACAATTACAATTAAGATTGAATTCCTTCAGTACTTCCGTCCCTACACGTATATCTTGACGATGATAAGTTTGGACAGAGCCCTCACTACATTTGGACATTATGTTTTGTGCCTAAACTGCGATGTTCGGACGTGGACAGGTCAATTTATCACATTCCTATTGTTTCTGTTGACAGTTACGCGTTGTAGCCCACAGGGTTGTCTTTGTATAGGAATAAACACGTCAGAGGTATGCCACAGGGTTCACTAATATCTCCCCAATTATTTCAGTATACCATGCCACTGTTAAAGTTACACATTAAGACGTAAACGTTTCTATCGTCACGAGAATATAAACACGGTCCGTCACCATGGTTACTATGGCAAAGTACAATAAATGAGATAAAACTAGTACTGAAATATGAAGGCAGATATTGCCATTTTATGGAAATTATTTCTCAGAAATACAACTTTCCTTTTTCAGTGAATGTAAACTCGTCATACATTCTAAAAAAAGTATTTACTGAATACTTTATATATGCGATTTATTGCAAATGCTGGGAGAAAAATAGAATAGAATAATATATAGATAAATAAACATATAAAAACAAAAACAAAAAATGTCAATTTTTACTTATTATTTTCAATTCAAATATAATATTTGTTCTTATTCTCATTATCATAGCTTGATATTGGTTATAGATGTAAAAATAATACAAACATGATATTTTCTATTTCTCCCAGACGTTCACACTGGAAGATGCTAGATATTTGAATGTTTTGTCGATGAAGAACTGCATCGGTAAATTGTGCGTTACGCATGAACTGTGTGACGCAACTGATGACGTTATTGTATTATGTCATAGTAATGGTCACTCCGCGTAAAGTGATGACGCAATTCCATTGTTCGATAGTGACGTTTGCAGAATAGAAGTGCAAGGTAGCTGCTTCTTTCTAGTCGCAGCCGAAAGAAACAAATAACTTACCTCTGACTAAACGGAATAAGCCGGTTAATCGTAAAGAAAATGTCACGTGATAACGATCACTGTCGTCACCCACAGCAGGACGTAATGGCCACAATCCGGCTACGATAGATTTCGTTTTCAATAAAAGAACAAAATAATAAATAGAATCTAGTTCACGTGATACCTTACAAAAGTAAACAATACTTAGTTAACATATCAACATCTGGTTTCTATTTCTACCGGGATTTATTAATAAGATCGTGACGTCGCTGAAGACAGGATTACGGGACGTAAATAAATAAATAAAATAGTTAAATAAATAAATAAATAGACGTTGTTAGCTTCAGAGTAGATTTGTCACGAGAAAAATCTGATGACAGACATTTCCTCCAAATTTCCTGTGATAACATCTGATTCGTTATAGTGTATTACAATCACGCCAGAATTAAATAGTTTATTCAAACTTGTTTAATTCCAAACATTAAACAAGTATTTTTAGTACTGATATCAATCCGTGTCATTTGAAAGCTTGATTTATAAATGTACAAATTGAGTCGCATGTAAAAGCTTAGTCTTCAATGTTATAATAACCGTCAACTAATATGAATGTATACATATCGTTAGTGGGGAGATTAGTAGACTGCAGTTATCAGGACATGAATGCAATGAAGAGGGTGCTTTTATATATCATATCACCTGCTCGAAACGAATCATTTTTTGTCATGAATATATCACCAGCGCATAAAATAGTAACATCGGGGTTATATATGGAGCTGTTAGATCGTGTTTTATATACTACTAGAGCTGTGGAAACAGTAAGTAGACATTTAATGTCTACCACGGCATATAACATCACCTTATTAAATGATTTGATGTATAACGTGATGTAAATATATACTGTGATGTAAATATATATTGTGACGTAAATATATACTGTGACGTAAATATATACTGTGATGTAAATATATATTGTGACGTAAATATATATTGTGATGTAAATATATACTATGACGTAAATATATATTGTGACGTAAATATATGTGATGTAAATATATATGACGTAAATATATATTGTGACGTAAATATATACTGTGATGTAAATATATATTGTGACGTATACTGTGATGTATATATAATATATATTGTGACGTAAATATAATACGTAAATATATACTATGACGTAAATATATATTGTAAATATATACTGTGATGTAAATATATGACGTAAATATATATATAGACTGTGATGTAAATATATATTGTGATGTAAATATATATTGTGACGTAAACATATATTGTGATGTAAATATATACTATGACGTAAATATATACTGTGATGTAAATGTATACTGTGATGTAAATGTATACTGTGATGTAAATGTATACTGTGATGTAAATATATATTGTGACGTAAATATATACTGTGATGTAAATGTATACTGTGATGTAAATGTATACTGTGATGTAAATATATATTGTGACGTAAATATATACTGTGATGTAAATGTATATTGTGACGTAAATATATACTGTGATGTAAATATATATTGTGACGTAAATATATACTGTGATGTAAATGTATACTGTGATGTAAATGTATACTGTGATGTAAATATATATTGTGACGTAAATATATACTGTGATGTAAATATATATTGTGACGTAAATATATACTGTGATGTAAATGTATACTGTGATGTAAATGTATACTGTGATGTAAATATATATTGTGACGTAAAGATATACTATGACGTAAATGTATACTGTGATTGTTTTTGTGTCAACTTCATGACATGAAAAAGAACTTCACGAGGACACAATGATCGACAAAAATCAAATAAAATCAAATAGTTTATTTGAATTTCGCCGTCAGTAAAACAATTATAAAACATCAGAAATAATTAGAGGTTACTTTAAACAAATCATCAGGACGCTAGACGGAGCCACAATCGATAGCAGTGATGCTCAGTCTACAAACAAATTCCACTACTCCTTTTCAACTGTATTGCTTAAATCATTTGGTTCCATAATGTAAATTCCATTATTTTAAGAATTTTTTCGAGTCCCATTTAAATAGTTTGAGTGCAGGACTCGGGAGTTGCATGTAGATTTGTCACTACACATTACAAATTATCACCGTTTAAGAGCCGGTTAGACAGCGCTGCGGTCGCCACAGTTTGTCTCCTGGGTCACGTGGCTAATTAATTATGTAAATATCTCCTCCGAGGTACTCCTATCCATTAACAGGTGTGAATGAAGTTAACGACATCGAGTTAACACACACGTAATGTCCTTCATGTTATTAATATCCCGGTGGGATGTGGTTGAAGCAAAGCCACATATGAATAATGTAATACAAAGAATGTACGGTCTATATGTTTAATCCTTGTTCCACCATGTAATCTTTGAATACCTGAGTAAAAACTCAGATCTGATATAAGTCTTCTTTGCGCACGCTCAACTTCAGCAATGGAAGATTGTACAAAAGACACATTAGTGAATAACACATTTCATATCAAATTTAGTATAAGATACACTAAGACTAAATGATAGATTAAATCGCATCATACAACTGTTTTGTCCTTCTAAGAATCGTCAGCGATGTTACATCATACAGCTGTTTCGTCCTTCTAGGACTCGTCAGCGATGTTACATCATAGAACTGTTTTGTCCTTATAGGACTCGTTCGTGAAGATAGAAAATTATTTGTTGCTGGAAAATTTCGCTCCTTCTATCTTTTTTTCACAAAAGTAATACATTTGGGATTATGTAAGAGCGGGCAGACCTTTGTTTCAGTGATAATAGGATGATATATGCGTGAGTGAAAGACAGTGACCTCCATTGTAGATATCGTGAAGTAAACTCGCCGGCAGGTCATGCCATGTTCTATTAAAAAACGTAATATATTTGAGAACTGATATATTTTATATTTCATTTTGGGTTAAAACTTTAATCATTTGCACATGCGACTTTTTCTGTTTTGAGTATCAGTAAAGATAATTAGATATAAAAGTTGTTTCAGAAGCTGTCCTCAGAAATGGTCACTTTTCTGAAATAACTTTCACAAGAAATCAAACGGTTGTGTAGACAATGTAAGGTTTGTACTGAAATCGAAAGTGATATCTCTTGTAGTATTCCTCGTAGGTAACGTAAATGACAATGATAATGTCAAACTAACGACATATAATATCTTTTCTTAAAAAACGTAACAAAAACTGGGTTTGACAACAGCGCAAGTATTACCTTCTAACTAACTACATGTAATACACAGGACTGACGGACTCGATTATCCGAAATATGTGTAGTTAGCCTTGCTGCCCCTGCCTTGGGCCCCGTTTGGCTGTGCCTACTGAACGAGAGACACTGACCATAAGGAATCAGAGACTGGGCTGGCCCCGAAGTGTGAGCATTAACTGGCGCTGGCAGCCAAGAACTTTATTGTGTCGTGGAATAATTCGGCCATTTTGTACCATCAGAAACAATTAATGTTAACATAACCATGATGAGGATTTTAATACTAGTTACAACAGGTAAATATTTTCCCTAGATTTTGTTCTATTTTTACACATTATTTTTGTAATTTATTGATTTATACATTTTTTTTTTTCAGAAAACATTTTTATAATTTAATTCGTCTCACACTTTATGCATTTTTCTCTATCTCTGTTTTGTATATTTCTACCCCCACTATTTTATCCATTGTTTTCCCCCAGTGTCTACCTTTCTCCGACATCACTGTCTACTTGTCTCAGATATTTACTGTCATCATCTTACATTTATCCGATTGTAAACTCCCGTAAACAATTCCCGTAAGGCTGGTTTGATTACTTTTTCTTTACATAAATATTTATCAAAGAGCTAGACCGCGCACGAATGATGTAATAAATACCATAGTAATTTTAGTTTTTGTTACATTTTGTTTATTTTCACGATTCATTGTTTCTGAGATCTATTCTATTTGAATAACGGAATGTTTCTCTATTTTTTAAAAACCTTTCGTTATGTCTCTCATGAGTTTTTATTTGATATGCGAAATCCCTTTTTGTGAAGGGTCTGTACTTTTGTTACGAAGATACTGTCATGCGTACAACATCAAAATCTGGTCGTTTGAGAGCATGTGCGATGTGTTTTAGACTTCCTCACTGTCCCGATCACATTCCTACCTAACGTTCTGCTTGCTGTCGTAATTCAAATAACGATGTTTTTATAAAAAAAAAAGTAGCCTTCAAATCCATTACACACTAAGGTAATGGTTTCCGATATTAATATCACGACCCGCGTGACGTCATCGCGAACAAAATATTTCAACGACAGGTAAATTATGGGATATAACATAAAAGCACTCTGCCCCACTTTCTGTTTTTGTACAAGGAAGAGAATTTAACACAAACCTGTCATATTTTTATAAGCCCTATAAAGGTAACATAACTAAATCTGTTTTTCACCATGTTGTCTCTAAGCTTCTTTCAATAGATGGGTTGATTAATGTTTCCACGTTTAGTTCAAATTATGTTTACGTGAGATATCCACCATTTCTTTACTGCGAGCTTTTGGTAAATCCACGAAAATTTAAGTCACCAAAAAAGCCTTGACAGTATATACAAAAACGACCGTGACGTTTATACATTAGAATAAATTGATGGTTTTGATTAAAGGTATTGACCGCTGGCATTTAAGGAAGGTTTGAACTAAGTTAGAGAGGGTGATGAAACTACAGATTTCGTTGCTGATAAAAACTGTTTTCTTCTATGTAGAGTCAGTAGGGTTTCAGAGAATATTTAGTTTAAGTTGGTTATCTTCAGGACACAATTCTGATGTCGATACAGTATACTCTCACTTTAAGCAACAAACAACGATGATAGTTGTTAGTAATCCATATATATATATACATCCTGATGTTTCAATTCTATTTTGACCTCCTCAATGATGAGTAGTTGACAAATATCTACATTTTTTGTTTTTTGTTTTTTTTTTGTTTTTTTTTTCTTGTTTTTGTTTGTTTTTTTTCATATCTACATTTAAATTGTCACTTCCGGTTTGCCTATGTTGATTTCCGGTATATGTTTGTATCATCACTGCAGTTATTTTATTCTACGTTTGATGTAATCTTTCGTCTTATATCATTGCTTTGTTTCGCTTTATTCCTTGTATTCTCTTAATACGTATTGGACTTGACAGTGTGAGATGTCTTGGATCCTTAGACTAAGGCGACAATACATTTTCTATATACCTAACCTTAATTATTCTCATTTCAAAACTCTTCTCTTAGATTTCGGTTAAAGTTATAAACAATGTGTGAACAGTATTATCATTTTCATCACGAAAAAACCTAAATCAAGAAAAAATTAACGATCGTCTGACAGTCTATGTACTGATGTGAAATCTCATATGTATGGATAAAAACAGGTACTGCAAAAATTATATTTTCGAGGATTCAATTTTCGTGGTTTCACAAAAAATCAGTATTTGGTGTACATTATATTTCGTGGATAAATATACTGTAAATCATTTAGATTGCGTAAATACTTTATTTCGCAAACTTTCCTCTTCAAAAATATTGGCGAATACTTGATTTTCGATAGGTGATCTAAAGATGTCTTTATATTCGCGAATGATGTGTTATTAGATGTATTGACTCTGACATCGGTAACCCTATCAGTAGAGATGGCATCAACAATTATTTGTGTATAAACAATAGCGAGGCATTTGAATTCACCATTGACTCCAATCGCTTATTAACGCAAAAACGAATCCCACGTGAAATGTAAGTGATGTACAGAAGCTCAATAAATGTCTTAAAGCTATCGGTTCGTGGACATATAAATTCGTGGAAGAAGATTATCCATGACATCAATGAAAATAATTCCTCGACAAAAATGAATGACTTCACAGTATGTCAGTTTATTTACGATATTAGATGATATTCTTTGTCTGATATAGAATGATTTCGTTAATCTTTATTATTTAAGTAGATTTGTTTATTAATACTTTCTTTTTTATTTTTTCCACAGTGCTGTGTGTTCACTATGGTAAGTACAAATACGGTTTTAATAACGAAGCTGTTTATCCACATGTATTGATGACGTGCACATATTCATTACACCTGTATTGATGACGTGTATATATTCATTACACATGTATTGATGACGTGTACATATTCAGTACACATGTATTGATAACGTGACTATCTAATACACATACATGTTATAATGACATTTTTCACAATAATAGCAAACTACTAACAGAAGTTAATATATGCATGTTGATATAAAATATGTTTGACGTCACATTTACGTAATACGGACAAAGGTCTGTGACGTTATTTGAATCTAAAGAAGATACTTTACATACAAACAGGGGATTGCTCTACATGTAGCTAAGGCTAAAAATATGTTAGTTTCGGGATAGAAATCATGGGAAGAGACTTTGCCTTTTGTCCCACGTCAGCTCACGTGACCTGTCAGTGAGGACATACCCATTATACTTGGTGATATAGACGGACTGTCGACATGGAACCGTGCCGCGGGGTAGCAATTTGTACATACATCACCACAGACGGAAAGTCACTTCAACAAGTCAAAACAGTCATTTTGGCCTGCATATAATATATTATCACAGACGACGAACTATCAAAGTAGAAAACCGGACCAATTTGGTTGACCACTTACTACACGATATGTCCAGTTTGGACATGTGTCGTTGGGACAGATTTGTTGTACTGCACTATAAATAGAGAAGACCATGTACAGGTCATTTTACTCCGAACATTTAGCATGTTAACACTTAAGTGTCTGATGAGTAGTAATGGTAACAGACATACTACTGACTTTGTCCCATTGTATACAGAAGGAAGTCTGTAAAACTGGTATCAAATGCTTTATACTTTATATCCAGGATGAATACATGTTAAACACTAGAAAGCCCATTCTTTGTGTAACATGACGGAGAGGATGGCATACTACTATACCATGATAGTTCAGTGTGATGACACTATAAAAACACCATTGAGTGACGTCATTGACTTTGGAAATTGTAATCAACCAAAATTGTAATCATGACGTCATCACTGTTTGGTTATGCATTCATACCAGGTTGTTTCTTCACTGAATCCCAGTTTTCTTTTAGAAGAACTTCATTTCTTTAATTTAACCTAGATTTCCTATTCAGACTTTACCAATAAAACAATTTCAGGGCTCGACGATTCAGTGTTGGAAATGTTGCCAGTTTGCCAATATTACATTGATATTAAGCGGGATTATATCTGATATAATAAACCGCTTGTAATTTTGAACTACCCCTCGTTATCCATGACAGTTGCCCTAGATACGCCCTGTAAATAATAGTTTGAACCTATGTTGCCCTGATGCTATCAAGTTAGGATGATAATTTTGTTTACGTGTTGCTATCCTGTCTTAGTTTTTGTTTGTTTTTGCTTCACCGACATTATTAATGAGTTGGTGGGCGAAACATGATGGATCAATGTAAAACAAATATATCCCAATAGTTATTATACCTAAACAATAACGAAACAGTCTATACCAATGTAGGTGTTGTTAGAGGCACATCGGATATATACTAAACAGATTTCTAGCTTGGTTGGTTGGGTTGTTAGTTAATAGGTTTTTCGTCTCCTTGACTCCTTCCTGTTCGGGTATCGTCTCACCGACGAACGTCAGTGTTCTTGCGACGTGACGGGGCGACCTGTATCCCCCTCATTGGGATGGAACTGTCTGTAGCTGTGATCATTTGATTATACTAGTGTTAGAAAATGACTCCAGGGCCTAATATTTCTTTATCCTAACTCTAGATTTATAGCAAGATGAAAAGATTTATATCTTTATATGGAAAACCAATCAGATATACTATAACATGAATATCTAAACCAACCGCACACACTGTTTAGGTAAATTTATATTTAACCATTCAGAAACAATGTAACATGAACGTTTTAAACCAACCACACACACTGTTTATGTAAATTTATATTTAACCATTCAGAAACAATGTAACATGAACGTTTTAAACCAACCGCACACACTGTTTATGTAAATTTATATTTAACCACTCAGAAACAATGTAACATGAACGTTTTAAACCAACCGCACACACTGTTTATGTAAATTTATATTTAACCATTCAGAAACAATGTAACATGAACGTTTTAAACCAACCGCACACACTGTTTATGTAAATTTATATTTAACCACTCAGAAACAATGTAACATGAACGTTTTAAACCAACCGCACACACTGTTTATGTAAATTTATATTTAACCACTCAGAAACAATGTAACATGAACGTTTTAAACCAACCGCACACAATGTTTATGTAAATTTATATTTAACCACTCAGAAACAATGTAACATGAACGTTTTAAACCAACCGCACACACTGTTTATGTAAATTTATATTTAACCATTCAGAAACAATGTAACATGAACGTTTTAAACCAACCGCACACACTGTTTAGGTAAATTTATATTTAACCATTCAGAAACAATGTAACATGAACGTTTTAAACCAACCGCACACACTGTTTATGTAAATTTATATTTAACCACTCAGAAACAATGTAACATGAACGTTTTAAACCAACCGCACACACTGTTTATGTAAAATTATATCTAACCATTCAGAAACAATGTAACATGAACGTTTTAAACCAACCGCACACACTGTTTATGTAAATTTATATTTAACCATTCAGAAACAATGTAACATGAACGTTTTAAACCAACCGCACACACTGTTTAATCAATTTTTAAACCAATCAGAAGCAATGTTTTACAAATTATAATACATTAGATATTTGTAACACGTAAACATGGTATAAAGTTATGTTGGCTGGTATGATTAGCATCTTCATTTTATATCTACATATTACGATATTTTATCTTTTAAACAGAGATTTTTAATGATCAATCCAATTTTAAAGAAGCACCAATGTGAAACAAACTGAAAAGTAAAAGACAAAATAAATCCAGAATTTTATTGTTTGACCATTTCTTACGACGATCCAAGAAAAATTAGACCAGGTGTACTGAATGAGAAGCGACTTCAATTAAGTTTAAATATTTGTTTATATACTTTAAGAGACATAGGGTAAACCAGTTACGTATGTTCCTTATTGTAAAAATAGAATTTTTAATCCCCGATTATGAGGCAAAATAAAAGAGAAATTTATGGTGTTTTCTGTTTTCATGATAAGGAAGTTGAGAAAGGAAATGAATGTACAACAGATTTGCTGTCAGTTTACGTGGGGGTATTCAATATTTGTTAAGCATAATTCAGTGGGTTTGAGTACTAAAAGTTATTTATAGTATAATTAATGGGGTTCATAACTGTTCCGTTTGACCTCCTAATGAGTCAACAATACAACTGGTGTTTACAACAGATAGAGTAGATTCATGACATATTGAGTAATATCCGATGTAGCCTATCTGACCGTAACACGCTCCCGGCCCTCACGTTTTCTCCAGATAGATGTCTTTGTCAGCTACAAGTCTTGTCCAGGATGTCCCCTCTTTGTGACGGAAGATATTTTTTATGTCTTTGACGAGTCATGGGTGCTTAAAAACATCACGTCAAGTTATGAATGATGTGGTAACCATAACGATGAGACGTTAACATTGTCAGGACTAAATACTTGGCATTTTGTTTGACAATATAAAGCAGAACAATTTGGTACGCCACGTTCGGCAGTTACAAAATATCTATATCATTCTTCACAATCTTGCAAAATATATGTATAACCCTTTATGAAATATCTGTATAAAACATAATGAAATATCTGTACAATGCTTTATAAAATATCTATATAATCTTTTATAAATTATTTATATAGTTCTTGATAAATCTATATAATATTTTATAAAATATTTATATAAGTCTGTATAGAACACGTGTATTTATAGAATGCTTTATAAATTGTCACCAAACCCTAACGTCAGTTCAACTCGCTTTCTCTGTATTATTTACGTTATTCAAACCCGTTTGAAAGTTAGGATACTTCAATAAGAGATTTCACCATTAAACGTAAAGAAAAATAGTCAAAATATGACACGTTCATCGCCAGTTCACCTATACGCTAATACATTACATTATATCCTCGTACTTTTTCCCATTTTCCTGATATCTAATTCTTAAGAAACGACTCAGTGTAATATTGGGCGAATAAAAATGCTCTGTAATGGATAAAACACTATTAAATAATGGCATAACATTTGGTCAAAATAATCGTTCTAGCTACGAATTTGTTTATTAAACATGAATATATTTGTTAATTTAGAAACACATAAATGAAACATTTTTGAGTTTCGCTTACTGAGTAAATGTACGAGCGACAAAGTCGAAAGATGGGAAACAAGAAATGAAAGCTGATCTGGGTTAATGACTGTCATTCCTCATGTCAGAACGACAGCCCGTCATAATTAGTGTGAGTCGAGCATTCATTATTTTAATTGTTTACAGTATAAATACACAAGCTTAATGTAGCGTTATTTGTCCGCGTTTAATTAGTTGTGCTTATTATGATGATGACGTCATTAAGTTGAGAATCGTAGTTTTTATAATCTCGTTATTTGATGACAGATGAAATGTCCTTATACATTATGATATTGTGCATATTGTCCCCAAAAGTAAGGAACATCACACATTCAAACAAACCCTACATTTGTCTGTTCATGACTTACTCATGTGGTGAAGAGAAAAAAAACAGAAAAAGTTTGAACTGACCGCCATCTTGATTTGGCAAAGTGAAACGGAGCTGCAAATTGCTTTGAAACATAGCATATGAATAATACTTTTTGTTGTTTTTTTTTAAACATATTAATTGATATATACTAAGTGTCAATATACCTCCATTTTATAGAATGCGAAAAATGACTTAAGTATAAAAATAAAATAAAAAACCCATCAAGACAAAATTGTTTTGCAAATAAATTGAAATAAAAAATCTCTGCCAAAATATCAATAACCGATACGGTATATATCTATCCCACGGTTTTTCTCTGTTTTAGGGGAAGGTATTGCTTTTTGATTCCAGGAGTGACTAGAATCACAACGACATCACACTCTTTTTTGTTTACTGAACAAAAGTAACAAAACTGATGATTAAGTGAAAGAGGATTTATAGTAACTGTGATTACAGGTTACAGAAATTTATCAATTCACTTAGTCGAATGAGTATTTGTTACAGTTGCTGATAACATTGAACTAGTAGGTAACTGATGTTCGGATATGAGGGAGAACATGTAGACAGTCATAACAATCTATATATTGTTTTCAATAGATAAAGTTAACACTCTTGATATAAAAATGAAACCGAAAATTCCGAGTCTCTGATTTCTTAAAATTTGCTAAACCAATGACCACAATATATGATAAAATCCGTCTTTAAGGTTGGGTTGTTCTATCGAGACCTTAGATCCACACCTTAAACAGCTAACTTGTCATACTCTGTGTTATCAATCAATTCTACGTCACATGACAGTAGAGCAGTGCATGTCGGGACATTGTACGACAGAGTGTCACATATCTGTCACTTACATCAATAATTTGGCATTTTTCTCCACACCTCTGACCAGTGATTTGTAGTCCGGTGTAGGCTGCGAGGATTCGGGCTGACCATTTAGCGATATCATCCCTTTGGGGATACATAACCGGAACCGAAACATGATTTCTAAAAATAGTCCATCTTAGTGTCGACGACTCCTTAACCTATAACACAATGATAACGTAAAAAATGCTTGATTTTTGTCAACAGTTGTTCAGCTGATGAGATCGTATCATTAAAATACATTTCCGTTAAACTCTATAGTTTCTGTTGTTCGATATTTCGTTGAAAAAATGTTAATTCATTTTTGTCTTCGTGTTTGGTAATACATCCGTTTCAATTACGAAACTCGTGTTAGAAATCAGTATAATTTTCGCATATGTATTGTTGTCAACATTTGCACCTTTAACGTTACTGAGTTCGACCAATAAAACATAAGTCGTCGATCAATTCTGCAAACTACTTAAAAACAAGGAAGATTGAACACATTATCACATTTCACGATGTGAGTGCAATAACAACTACACACATCAATTATAATTGTTTGAAACAATATACAGAAGTGACAATCAGCGCATTTATATTTTCGCGCAATGCTTTCAGCGCGAAAAACTCTCAAATAAGGTAGCCGCTAAATGCAACAGATATGACGTCATCGCCTGGAACAGATTGATAAACCTTTGTTGTCAGTATATCTGTAGTTTGTTTGTATCATGTGTGTGAATACCTATATACCTACTTTTATTACATAATGTCAGTATATCTGTGGTTTTTTTGTATCATCTGTGTGAATACCTATATACCTACTTTTCTCACATAATGTCCTTTGGTATATCTGTAGTTTTTTTTTGTATCATCTGTGTGAACACCTATGTATTTTATAACATAATGTCAGTATATTTCGTTTTAAAACGACACAGTCTGATTTGTTTAACTCTTTTTAATTAAGAATTTTTCGGACAATTTAGCAACAGTTTGTAGACAATAGTTAAAAACAATGGATTGGACATATGCAATTTATAAACCCCTGAGTGGTGAGTAGAATTCATCGCCAGATGACAGGACGTTGATCATCTGACTGAAAAAAAAACATCGTGTACGACACTGCTATAGTGGACACATGTCTCATTCGTCCGCCTGGTACGACCACTGACCGTTAAAATTGGCGGTGACCAATAACAGCCACTGACCACGAAACTGACCGCACCTTAATTATTAACGGCCCCACTACTTACACAACTTCTATATAACACCACCGTAAGAGAATCGTGGTGTTGTATATGGTTACTTTGTTCATACTGTCAGTCTCATTAATATCTGTAACCCTCGGTGACAAGTATTTGAGTTCTCCCCACGTGACAGAAGTGACATCACAATGGCTTTGTCGTATACGGAAGTTATATTTCACACATCAAAACTGATGGTTCCTTTCATGGTCTGAACGTCTCCGTGTCTTCTGTTTTTTTGTGTAAATTTCGGTAAATTTGTCACTTTGTGATGATATAATGCGTTAACATCGTGTCGTGAATATTGGTATCACAATATCATTGTTTCATTCATTCTATCTGAGGTTAACGATGTATCCAGCTTTCACGCCATGCTACATCATACATCCAGCCGGTGACGCCAAGGGCGAGACAGTTGTAAAATATAGCATCTTTCACGCCATGCTACATCATACAGTTGTTTCGTTCTTCTAGGACCCGCCGGTGACGCCAAGGGCGAGACAGCTGTAAAATATAGCATCACTGACGAGTCCTAGAAGGACGAAACAGCTGTATGGTGTAGCATCACTGACGAGTCCTAGAAGGACGAAACAGCTGTATGATGCAGCATCACTGACGAGTCCTAGAAGGACGAAACAGTTGCATGATGCAGCATCACTGACGAGTCCTAGAAGGACGAAACAGCTGTATGATGTAGCATCACTGACGAGTCCTAAAAGGACGAAACAGCTGTATGATGTAGCATCACTGACGAGTCCTAGAAGGACGAAACAGTTGTATGATGTAGCATCACTGACGAGTCCTAGAAGGACGAAACAGTTGCATGATGCAGTTTTATTCAATGTTTGGCTCTGATGTATATAAATTTATATCAAAAAGTGTTGTTCACTTGTATCACGGCTCATTTCATCATTTAGATAAAGACATATGAAATTATAATTCATTGTCAGTCAAATTCGGATTCATCGTTAATGGAATTTTGACCTGGTTGTCCGTTTATGTGGATTTCTGGACAGATTCCAAGACATAAGATCCACTGATAATGTATATAACTTTCCAGAACTGTCTCCGAGGATAGGGAGTCGCTATGAGACTGATAGCTATATCAGGATGGAAATCTGAAGCCTCGGCCAACACGTTTGATTTACGACACAAAAAGTCCTAGCAGGACAAACATTCATCAGATGTGTTAGATGTATGACTTTATTGACAAAATAACGACCCCAATCACTACAAGGTTGTCGTAATTATCTCTCAGCTTAACCCATACACCGAGAGGTGAATACTTCGATGTGCATACCGTCAAATGTCTCATAAAAATCACCTTATGCGTCTGTATTTTCAAACTGTGAAGAAAAATATGCCTTCTTTTGATATGATAAATACTTCTTAAAGCCGAACACACATTGTTCAGCCTTACACACACTCTGTTCAGCCTTACACACACTCTGTACTGCCTTACACACACTCTGTTCAGCCTTACACACACTCTGTTCAGCCTTACACACGCTAAGTTTGTTTTTG
Source organism: Ylistrum balloti (assembly GCF_031769215.1). Classification (NCBI taxonomy): domain Eukaryota; kingdom Metazoa; phylum Mollusca; class Bivalvia; order Pectinida; family Pectinidae; genus Ylistrum; species Ylistrum balloti. Next base: position 389,500 of record NW_026782352.1, read on the forward strand.
TATTTATTTCTCGAAATAATCCAGTTTGTAAAAACCCGTTTCGTTCTTAAAACATCTTATTCCTACCTAGATATCCTATCGGAAGTGAAATATCTCCCATCAAACAATATGCTTACCCACACTTCCCTCTAAACCTGCCTTTATACTTACCATTTCCTTCTACCCACGTGATCGGGACCAACTTAACCACAGTAATATACTTGACCGTTGTTAATACAGTAATTGTTCACATAAACGTTGTCTATATAATGAAGAGGTTTTATTTTCCACTTTTCGTTATGTTCGAGGATGGAACAAAAAATTATGAAGAAGAAAGTTATGTCCGATTTTACGACATCCTAGGAAAACAACATTAATATATCATAAAGCTTGTTTGTAAAATGTCAGAAAATCATATTACCAAAATAGCTTTACAATACTGGGCTTAAACCGTTAACAGGATGAACGGAGCATACATAACATTACACGATTATTATAAGTAAAATTCCTTATCTTCGTCTTCTTAAACTTCAAAACATAGAAAGTTCATTAAAAGAACTTCATTATCTCGAAAAATGAATACATTTTGATCATATGATCTTCGTCAATTTCACAAAACTGGAAAAAAGTTGGCATAGGATGTCAAGTATTTATATATATAATGACTATTAATCAACATTCATTGTGTATGACAAATTCTTCGTACAGCCAATCATACCGACATTAATCTCAGAATGTCGATGAGACGATACAATTCTTTTATTCTTCGTGTTCCATTTCGGGAGTCTCCTTGTAAATCGTTCTTTTGTTCATATCCTGCCAAAGTTTTGTTCAAACTGAGTTAGGATTATGATTATGTTGGTATGTTGCTATTTTCTTGTTGTTTTTTTTTCAGCACATAATCGATTGTTTTTTTATAAATCAAGTATCTATGTATATTGTGGACAGGTAAACTGTTCATAATTTTTTCTTTCCTAAAATTCAGTCTTTATATTTACATCCTGTCTGGTTGTGGTTAACAACATGTTTTATATCACTGTAGGTGTTGGTGTACTTCAAACATCACATAAATGTAAACAATTTGTCTCACTTTAAATATATTTACAATTACAGTACGTTCACAGGAATCGACAGGAACAACGAAGTCTAAGGTAGCATGGTCAGCTAGTCTCCAAAACATTGGACCAGGTACGTAATCACCCCTTCAATCGAGACCTCGTCCTTGATAGGGTTACATGACAAAGTCGACATACCATTAAAGTTAATTGTGTAAGGGTAAAATAGAACTTACACTATACTGTCACACACACCTCGACGTTCTACCATTTAACAATGTGAGGATAACAAGAGTGAATTTAACGTTTTATTACATTTATTGTCTATTATTTACAATGTTTCTTAATTCTGTTTTTATCACATTGATTGAATTTTGTTTTCTTTTTAATCTCAGCAGATTTTGTTTTTTTTTATTAATGTAACTTTTAATACGTTTCTAATATTTCAGCAAATCACTAATACACACCGCTCATTCAGCGTCTAGTCGTTTGAATGTGTGAAAATACTGTTCCTTCTTCTTATCAAATTAATACATTTGTAGTGAAGACATACGCCACTGAGTGTCTAGTGTTAAAGACATTGAGAGGAAATCGATTACCATTATATTGAGTATATACAATGCGAATGATCGAAATGGACATTCAATATAGTTTTCGATTCACATATTATGTAATCGTGAACGAATTCGAAAAAAAATGAGCATACCATTTAAATAACTGTATGTATCAATACCATTTGAAAGGAATTAGTATCCATGTCACCAGTACAATATATGCATCAGTGCTCGTTAAAATCGCCCTCAATATATTAAAAAGAAATGAACGACAATATGTAACAAGTGACGTTATCAAGCTTGACGTCATTTTGAATATTACGTCACATGTTACAGGTGTTCCTATTCAACACTGGGGTAATTCAGTGTCGTCACCTGGTAAGACATATATTAGCGGAGGTTATATGTAGCAGATGCAGTGGAAAGCTTAAATATATAGCGAGCATCTTTCACAAGTTTCCATCTGATATAAGTTTAATGAAACACACGTATTAATTCGTCATTTTACCGATCATATTGGCTGGTTAAATGAAAAAATCGTGAATAATTTCATTAATATCTTATAAATGTGAATCGAATGTATGATATTCTTTATCATAGATTTAGAGGTTGTCGCTGGTTTTCTAGAAACGAGTTTTTTATAAGACTGATATAGAATCAATGTAATGTTGAAAATAACAGTTGAGTGCTAAACTGTCTTCTACCACAATACGGTGTTTTATTCCATACTAAGACCGTGGTGTGAACGTGCTGCAGAAATGTATGACACGTGTATATCCTACTAGTGGTACATGACCTTCCGGTCTTTGGATTGGTCAAGGAGTTGAATGTCGGCCAAAAGGTTACTTCACGACCTCACATAAATCTAAACGTGCGGATTGTTATTGTGATAATCTGATTTCTTAGCAATATTTCCTACAAATTAACAGCTTTTAACATGACCTCCTCTTTTATTATGTGTTATGATCTGTATTGAATTACAATATTTCCATGTTATTCTGAAATTGTCAGTTTTGGATATTTATTAGCGACATTTGTCAACCACGCATCGAATCTTCACCGTAAGATGCGAACCCATACTTATTGTGGTAGAAACAGATCACTCAAACTCGTGATTGTTGTCGATGGTATTCATCTCACTCTCCGTTTGTTTTTGTTCCGAAATATACAAAAACCGTCGCTACACATTGGTTAGTTTGTAACTTTTGAAAAACTAAAAAAAAGCTCGAGTGAAAGAAATACAATAGACAACAATCAGCCATTGTTTAACCTCTATCTACATAATTATTTTGAAATCAAATTTATGATAAGTTGGAGTCAATCAGTTCAGATGTTTATATATCAATTTGCGCTTCCCCAAATGATATTAGCTTTAAGCAGATAAGTACAGGGATTATCATATCCACGTGTTGTTATTTCAGCATGTTTATATATAGACAAGTGCGTTAGAAAAAAATTGTTTACTCGGAATTATTTATTTATCAAGCATGGAATGGATGTGCACGTGTTTGTACTCGTTATAGTCTTTATCTACTTGTAAAACAAACATTATCTCCACATTACATTTAAGGAGTAAAAACTATTTGTTATGAATTATTTACTTACTTTCGGACAGCAAAGAGATTTCAGTAAAACAAAAACCTTACAAATCGTATGTATTTTGGTACTTAATAATGCACGTACTATTTTTTTCAGATTTTAAAAGTTAATCTTGATACTTTGATTTTTACTTTCACCTTCTTTTGAAAACTTAACAAAAGTTCATTATGAATGCACGACAATAGTCTAGTGACCTCTATCGCTCCATGGAACTGAATATATCACGTGACCTGTAATATCGTTTATACTGTGAAAACGTATCACGTTATCAGATTTCAAGGTTTTGATATTTCTGTATATAAAAGTGATAAATACAATGACATATATTTCTAACAGAAAGACAATCCTAAGTCTGTTTAATTCAAGATTAAGTTTTAATGATAGTACTATGCTCATTGTTACTGATAATCACAAGTTCATAATTTATGAAAAGTCTTTTCTAAATAAACTAATACTAATTATACATTTCTCCACATTTCGCTTTCTGTATCAACATATTGTATGCTATCTGTTTTTACCACTTTGCTCCTTAGTGGCTCCAAAAGAAGGAATCTTGTTATTGTTAAATACTGCATGCTGATGCTTTACAATTTCATTGCTTACATCTAACTCCCAAGTGCTAAAATATATCATATACGGGTACGTTAGGAAATCAGTCAAAGACAGTGTCGTCGGACGGAAAAACCCTCCCTGTTATAGTTCCGGCTACCGATTTACCTGGCAAAAAAATGGCAGACACTACAGGAGCAGCAGTGACAACTATATCACCCCTCCAAAGGGCCATCTATCAGTTACTGAAGGCAGCAAGGAAGGAGAAAATGTTGCCTTCTCAAAATAGTACTCTGAAGGCCGCAACATCAACCGGAAATGACATCACAAACACAGCGACTTCTAAACAACAAATTGAATCTGAAAAAGTTTCCGGACTGAATCTTCCAGGTAGGATTGAGTTAAATATGTCATGCTTTACAACTTATTTCACAAAGAAATACAAGCGAACAACGTATAAGATGAATGAAGTGTTTGTCGAAAACAAAGCATTTTTAGTGGCGGCCATGTTTTATATTATTAGTCAGTATCATTAAGTAGTTAAACAGTGAGAGTGTAAGTCTATTTTAATCAGCATACTTGTAAAATCAAGTGAATATCCACAATAAATAAGATTTTTATTGTTAGAACAACATTTTTCGTGACATAAGTAGATTTAAAACAGATGTTATTTTGAAGTAATAGCCACTATTACCTTTCATCTAAAGTATATATACAGCAGTATGCCTCGTGTAGGCAGCCACAGATATCAAAGTTTATTTACAAGGCATACGAGGAAGGAAAGAACATAAAATGACCTTAATAAGTAAGAAATGGAGAGAGAGAGAGAGAGAGAGAGAGAGAGAGAGAGAGAGAGAGAGAGAGAGAGAGAGAGAGAGAGAGAGAGAGAGAGAGAGAGAGATCAATACGCAATGTTTTCACTCACTGGCGAATCCAGTAGTAAGAGGGGATATTTAGGAAATGCCACTCGGTAACGGAAAGAAGTTACGTTAAATATATCAAGATGTAATTAAAATACGTTTAAGTTAATATAGACCTCCTGGATTCGCCTCTGCTGATGTGGATATATATAGGTATATAGTTTATATAGGTATATAGTTTATATAGGTATATATAGTTTATATAGGTATATATCTAGTTTATATAGGTATATAGTTTATATAGGTATATATAGGTATATAGTTTATATAGGTGTATAGTTTATATAGGTGTATAGTTTATATAGGTATATAGCTTATATAGGTATATAGTTGATATAGGTATATAGTTTATATAGGTATATATCTAGTTAGGTATATATATAGGTATATATATAGTTTATATATATATAGTTTATATAGGTATATAGTTTATATAGGTATATAGTTTATATAGGTATATAGTTTATATAGGTATATATCTAGTTTATATAGGTATATAGTTTATATAGATATATATATAGTTTATATAGGTATATATATGTATATAGTTTATATAGGTATATAGTTTATATAGGTATATATAGTTTATATAGGTATGTATATAGTTTATATAGGTATATAGTTTATATAGGTATATATCTAGTTTATATAGGTATATAGTTTATATAGGTATATAGTTTATATAGGTATATAGTTTATATAGGTATATAGTTTATATAGGTATATAGTTTATATAGGTATATAGTTTATATAGGTATATATAGTTTATATAGGTATATAGTATATATATAGGTATATAGTTTATATAGGTATATATCTAGTTTATATAGGTATATAGTTTATATAGGTATATAGTTTATATAGGTATATAGTTTATATAGGTATGTATCTAGTTTATAAAGGTATATAGTTTATATAGGTATATATCTAGTTTATATAGGTATATAGTTTATATAGGTATATAGTTTATATAGGTATATAGTTTATATAGGTATATATCTAGTTTATATAGGTATATAGTTTATATAGGTATATAGTTTATATAGGTATATAGTTTATAAAGGTATATAGTTTATATAGGTATATAGTTTATATAGATATATATCTAGTTTATATAGGTTTATATGTATCTAGTTTATATAGGTATATAGTTTATATAGGTATATAGTTTATATATAGGTATATAGTATTATATAGGTATATAGTTTATATAGGTATATAGGTATATAGGTATATATCTAGTTTATATAGGTATATAGTTTATATAGGTATCTAGTTTATATAGGTATATAGTTGATAAAGGTATATATCTAGTTTATATAGGTATGTATCTAGTTTATATAGGTATATAGTTTATATAAGTATATAGTTATACATAGGTATATAGTTTATATAAGTATATAGTTTACATAGGTATATAGTTTATATAGGTATATAGTTTATATAGGTATCTAGTTTATATAGGTATATAGTTTATATAGGTATATAGTTTATATAGGTTTATATGTTTATATAGTTTATATAGGGTTTATATATATATAGTTTATATAGGTATATAGTTTATATAGGTATATAGTTTATATAGGTATATAGTTTATATAGGTATATAGTTTATATATAGTATATATATAGTTTATATAGGTATATAGTTTATATAGGTATATAGTTTACATAGGTATATATATATAGTTTACATAGGTATATTATATAGGTATATAGTTTATATAGGTATATATCTAGTTTATATAGGTATATAGTTTATATAGGTATATAGTTTATATAGGTATATATCTAGTTTATATAGGTATATAGTTTATATAGGTATATAGTTTATATAGGTATATAGTTATAGGTATATAGGTTTATATATATATAGTTTATATAGGTATATAGTTATATACTAGTTTATATAGGTATATAGTTTATATAGGTATATAGTTTATATAGTATATAGTTTATATAGGTATATAGTTTATATAGGTATATAGTTTATATAGGTATATAGTTTATATAGGTATATAGTTTATATAGGTATATAGTTTATATAGATATATATCTAGTTTATATAGGTATGTATCTAGTTTATATAGGTATATATATAGTTTATATAGGTTTATATATATAGTTTATATAGTTTATATAGGTATTAGTTTATATAGGTATAGTTTATATAGGTATATAGTTTATATATATATAGTTTATATAGGTATATAGTTTATATAGGTATATATAGTTTATATAGGTATATAGTATATAGTTTACATATATAGGTATTTAGTTTATATATATAGTTTATATAGGTATATAGTTTATATAGTTATATAGTTTATATAGGTGTATAGTTTATATAGGTATATAGTTTATATAGGTATATAGTTTATATAGGTATATATATATAGGTATATATCTAGTTTATATAGGTATGTATCTAGTTTATATAGTTATATAGTTTATATAGGTTTATAGTTTATATTGGTATGTATATAGTTTATATAGGTATATAGTTTATACAGGTATATATCTAGTTTATATAGGTATATAGTTTATATAGGTGTATAGTTTATATTGGTATATAGTTTATATAGGTATCTAGTTTATATAGTATATAGTTTATATAGGTATCTAGTTTATATAGGTATATATCTAGTTTATATAGGTATATAGTTTATATAAGTATATAGTTTATATAGGTATATAGTTTATATAGGTATATATCTAGTTGATATAGGTATATATGTAGCAGTGTATATAGGTATGAAGCTGAATCTATTGTCTATATATATACGAACAGGTGTGTTTATACCAAAACTACCAGAGCCAAGGAAAAGACAATTTGAAAATCTCCTCGGATCAAGACGTCGAACGATCACTGCTCAAGAAGGTGTGAACGTAGAAATGATTTACTAAAATAGTCTCCATATTAGAACAATAATGATTGATCCCATCACTTCTCTATCCGTAAACAGCAGCTTTACAGTAAACCATACACCTTTCTATTTTACTATTATGATGGCGGATTTAACTGTCGTTTAGTTGTCTTTGTTGGAGTGAACAGAACAGAAGTCCTGCTATTACATATATTATATAAGATCTGATGGCCTGCTTCTTAAAGTTAATAAATCGGTCCTGTAATAATGTTTATTTTTCCAAACAATTAAAAATTCTGTATTGAAAAAAAAAACAACAAAACAAATCTATTACCACTGTTCACATTATAGGAAAATTAATACTACCGTCGAATCATTGGCTGTTAATGATCAATATCCATCTATGAATATATGATTCCATCCACAGCCAGTATATTCCGAAATAACAGAAAAGGTACTACATTCCTCACACAACGTACCACCAAGGCCACGCCCCCTTATATTCCCCGCATTCAAACTTCTCGTACACTTCCTCCTCCCCCTCCATTCAAGTTATCTGAGCAACAAACAACAGAGTTTGTCGGAGGTAAGACAATCAGACCTAAAAGTAGAGTGTAGGACTGCACACGTTTAGAGGTAGTTCACTCATCAATGTGATTTAGATGTAGTTAACAATTTATTAATTCATAATAAATTACATTCTGAATGAATAGAAAAATGTCACTAGTAGTTGATACACTGTTTAGATAGTTCTTGTGTTTAAGTCGTCGATCATTCAGTTTAAACATCACCTGTCTTTGAACTTTAAATCATTAAGTTTAAGAGGTACCTGTCTTTGAACTTTAACTCATTAAGTTTAGGAGGTACCTGTCTTTGAACCCTAATACATTAAGTTTAGGAGGTACCTGTCTTTGAACTCTAATACATTAAGTTTAAGAGGTACCTGTCTTTGAACTCTAACTTAGCGAGTTTAGGAGGTACCTGTCTTTGAACTCTAACTCATAAGGTTAAAGCAGTGCCATTCTTAAAGTCCCAATTCATTAAGTTTAGGCAGTACCTGTCTTTGATACCTTACTCATTAAGTTTAGACAGTCCTTGTCATTGAGCTCTAACTTATCAACGTTAGACCGTACCTGTCATCAAGCTCTCACTCATTAAGTTTAGGCAGTACCTGCCATTTCGGCTCTAGCTCAGTCATTTTCGGTATCCCTCAATTTTTTCCGTGGACAATAATAATCGATATATGACCTTGAATAATCTAATATGTTATTCTGTAATGATTGTAGGCCATCGGTTGTATGTTCTCCCTTCCTTTCGTCATTCCACAATGTATCCATCACCAAGATAATTTACACCCTGTCCTCTTTTTTGTTTTTTTGGCATTTCAGTCTCGCCCTCGTTCTGATTCTGTCGGTAGCCCGGGATTCTCACTTTTACTTTAGTGAGTTTATCTGTCTATTTCCGAGTCTTACATAAAACTGTTGTACTACCCTGATAGTGTTACAGAAGGTAACTAAGTCTCTGTCGTGATTATCCCGTTAAATGCTATTGTTGTCGACGCAATCTTACTAGGTGATCCGACTGATTCAGATAGAGATAAAAGCTTTATTGTGATCTCATCTGAAAAAATCCTATTTCTTTTTTGTAGTACGAAGTTTAAATGTTTGTGGTATAGTAATGGCATTATAATCAATGATTTTATTTCTAGATCTTCTGTTTTTTCTTTGCACACGATACTGAGAGACTGTTTTGAAAAACTGTCTAGCGATTCTCTCTTCATATCCTTCTCGTTATTGCTGTAAAGCGAGACAGACCTAATACGTACACTGTAGCATTGTGATTTATATATATATATATATATAATGTACAGGTATAATAATATTCTTTTATTCTTAGCCACAGTAAAACATTAGATCATAACAACTAACCAATTAGAGTAGACAATTAACACCAATCAGCATGTCATTATCAACACTTTATTCTTTATAGATCTTTATCTCGATTCAGCCCAAAATGTATAAGTATGATTTTAGATAATAACATAACAAAAAAATTAACAAAAATAATTTTATTTCCTATTTGCCTTCAATGAATATGTGAAATTTAGACGTAGTATTTATCTGTGGAGGTTGTTAAATAAAGCATACACCTGCGGTCAGTAATAAATGTTTACAATCATACATATAAACACAACGAAGTGGTCCACACGTAGAGGTAAAATGATATATTTCAAGTGTTTAAAATAAGTAATTATATAAAAAGTTTGTGTGTTTAAGAAGCGGGCTAATGTAGAACTAGACTGTGAAATTCAAGTTGTACAGTAAGCAGAGGTGTTGATTTGTGGTGTCTTCTGCCCATCCTACGTAATTGATAAAATTCGACAATTTGGTTTTACATAAATGATAGTTTTCAAACTGAGATTTGTTGACTCACATTAATGTATTGCTTGGTTCGTCCTAAGGTCTGAGTCAGTTAGACATGTTTCTGGGAGTCGATCCTGGTGCCTACTTCCCTCCTCGTAAAACAAGTTACTCGAAATTAGGCAATGAAACACCTCAACAGCCACAACAGACAAACGCAACACCATTCAGTAAAGGTAAAAAATACCATTTAGCGAGTTAACAAGCTTATTCGGCTTTCTGTAATAAGTCTGAGCGCAATGCTTACACAGATACCACACTGGGAGGAATTTATCTGAACGTTAGAAACTTTCTAGTGCGCGCAATATGTTGAAAGGTAAAATAAATAAAAATTGTTTAGCATTACGTTTTATAAAGAGTGCCTAAGGCAGACATGTTTCTGTCTACGCCACAAAAACGATTATTTAATTTCCTATCACAATGTCAGGGCGCTAATTTTTATGATCACCTGAATACATTTTTATAAAAAAGACCATAAACACGATAGCATTATCCTGTTGTGGTGAGGTTTCCAGATAAAATGATGTACCAAGTTTGTGAAAGCGTGTGTTCATCTTTACGTAAAACATTTAAAGCGCGTCAGAACATTATAAATATGAAAATACTATACCAGATTTCATCAGTAACGCATATTGCAATGTAATTGATTGAAAATACGGTAAAGTTCGGGATTTCTATTTATAGAAATCGTACGATGTTATAAACCTAAATCGAAAGGTGCCATTCGTGACATAAATGTCACCAAAAATAACATTGTCTTTGGTTAGTGAGCTCGTTTTGGAAATTAAATGATTTTCGTTTGTACACTTCCGACAATGCCTTAAATTTCATGATAATCCTCCCAGTTTGGTCATGCTTTTTAATTTATGCAAAAGCTTAAAGCTCTTTCGTAATGACGTAAAGACACGTGTATTAATATTACTAAGAGTCAGATTTATCTGTTCTACAGTCTGTACACACTTATACACAATATAACAGACTATTAAATGTTTCCTTACATAAATCGCACACATCCGTATGAATTTTAATATAAACATCCTTAAAACAAGGATTTGTGGGCTTTTTATTGCCAAAATGAAACAGCACAGGCAGGCTTGTTTCCATCCAAATGATAAAATATAGCTTCATTATACACAAAGTTTGGCCCTAATTACCTTCTATGTGTTGACGGGCCGTTCAGACTGTAATAATAATAATAATAATAATAAACAGATTTGGTAAACAGAAACATTCCTGTATCATCGCTACAAGATTATAAATATCAAAACAAAATTCCATTTATACATGTTTCAATGACTGTGACACAGATATGTTTACATATATTTACATTTCAAAGTAAATTAAAAAAAAAAAAAAAAACACCAACCATATCATTAAACACCAATATGATATCCATATCGATATCCCAGCTATGTAAAAACTCTGATAATATGATAAACACACACCAACCAGTTTAAAAACGATATTATCGATTTCATTTATCACCAATTTATAGATTATATCAATCTATGTTTAGATACATTGATAAAAAAACGGACAATATCGACCCTTACCCACCGTTCTGTTTTATTTAAAATTTGTATTGTCTTAGTAAAGGCATTGCAGATATCACAGATCGTGTTGCTGATCTTGAATAACGATGTCTTTTTATTACCATTAATATTGAAGTGCTTCATTGCCTCATGCATTTGCTTAAGGTGGGCAGTTATTAGGTGTACATACCTGAACACAGTTATAACAATATACCAATGTATTTGATTTTTCATATATCGAATGAATTAGAAAGTGCCATGCGTGTTACAATAAAAGGAAAAATGTAGCGTTATGTAAATGATGATGTTATACATACTGTCCGATGAGGCAATAAGATTAGGAATTGTCATCAACTGTGTTCTATGTGCTTGTTTATACCTCAACATTGTTCATGCATTTAACTTGCATAATTTGAAAACGGAAAATTTTATGAAAATTTGTCATATATATTGTGATGGGTATCGCGGCAAACCTTATTTTCTTTGATAAGATGGCATGCTATTTAGACCGATGACTATCAGAGACATATGTAGCGATCTGGTTTAGATAGACGACTTACAATAGACGCATGCGCACACGTGTATATATAGGACAATGTTAATTAAGTATCTGTAATCTTTATATTGATATCGATTCATTTTTTAAAGATGTGTTCACTACTTGTTTTAGAATAATTGTAAGAGGTTGTAATATTGAACATCAGAATTATTATGTCAGGTTGTTACATTGGACATAAGAATTAGTACATCAGGTTGTTACATTGGACATAAGAATTAGTACATCAGGTTGTTACATTGGACATAAGAATTAGTACATCAGGTTGTTACATTGAATATAAGAATTATTATGTCAGGTTGTTACATTGAATATAGGAATTAGTACATCAGGTTGGTATATTGGACATAAGAAGTATAATAACCGGTTGTGATTTTTTGATGTTGTTAATTTTGTTTCTATTTTGACTACAACAGCAGCGCGTTGGTTTTACCAACATTATAATAACTCACTTAATAACTATCTTTTCTATACAAACAGTGTGTTCGGCCGTATCAACATACTTTATCTTTTTATATCACTGCGTGAGGAAAACATGAAAAATGACACATTTTAGAAAATGATTAAAATCAAAATGTTTATTTAACGTAACAAAATCTACCATACCCGAATGGCTCGAATCACCGATGTGTCGCGATTAAATTTGTATCACCAAATTTGGAGTAGCTACAACGTTTTTGTACTTATCAATATGTCAGTGTCATCCGTTTTCAGGGAGATCTTCAGTTTCACAGAAAAGTACACCAACAGAAAAACCCCGTTCAGCGGCTGAGGTGAAAGCTACCACCACCACTACTACTACCACTACTACCACACCGAAACCGACAACCACCACCACCCGCGGTATGTACATCAAACTTGTTAAACAATTTATAAACCTCCTACATCATTAGTCTATTATACCTTTCTGTATAGCATGGTATGTTTATTGTACGTTGCGACATAATTGCAATATAAAATGGTATCACAGACTTATTTACACGTTTTCTTGTCAAAGCAGAAGAATACAAAATACTTGTTCTGACATTTGGACAACACACAAAGTAGAGAGTAAATGTTCTAAAATGTTTGTTTTATAATTGATATTATTATGATCGTTTTTTACAAATCAAATGTGTTGTAATGCTTCCTTCCCATAATTGCTGAACACGTTGTGCTTGCTAAAAATGTGATATCAAAGTTAAGCATGCATTTTATATAAATGTCAATATATATTCTTGTATCAGTATATTGTATAATAGTTCAATATTGTATTTATACTTTTGTATTTCATTATTATATCTATTATTAGATTTATCTTATAGTATCTTATAATCACAGTATACCGAAAAGCTTTCTCCCGAAATCAAGTCAAACCTTAATCCCTCTTCTAGGGTAAACATTCACATACCAAAAACCACCATAGACGGCAACAGTGTCTCGTCAACACATGGTTTCAAAACATTAAAAGGTGGGTCAGTAGCCAGATCTTATAATAACAGTATGTTTCACATTCCTGACACGTTCATGTGATGTTTCGTTACCTAGCTACGACAACAACTACCAGGCCAACAACAACAACAACTGCAACTACAACAACGACACCAGGTACGAGTCGCCATTGGTAACCTAGACGATCACGTGGTCATTTTTTTAAACCTGGAAACATCAATCCGGAAAAATGTTACAGTGAAATAAATGAATTCACATATACTTCGCATAACGTTATTGTCAGCATTTTGATATCTCTTAATAATGTTTACACTACAGGCTAGTATCATAAGACTTGACTCGGACTGGAAACATGTGGCTTACAAATAATTTGAAATATTCTAAAACCATTTTTGATATTTGCGACATTTTCATTGAAAACAAGAGAGTTTTGGTATAAGTCTTTCTGTAGGATTAGGAAGTTTTAGAGTATGGAGTATATGTGTATTCATACTTAAACCAACTGTATCAGACATTCCACCCTATTACAAGGTTTTCCAATCCACCCCTTCAAGTACCCCACTGGGTTTGCATGGGATACTGAGATCACCTGTGGTTCTAATTACATGTGTGCCCTTTAAACCACCCTTAGAAACAACATGTTATTTTCAGTCATGAATATGGCATTGGAAAAAGGGCGATAACTCAGCCAGACCACTACAATTATCTTAACCTGATTGTACTTGTATTAATGATTTTAGTCCCAGTTAGTATTATATCTTTCCCACTCTAATTTTAACATTTTGTGGTAGCAGTCTTCTTGTCCTGATCTAAACTCATTGCTTAACTGACACCAACTCGCTGATCATGTCCACTGTACTAACGAGAAAAGAATATGATAAGTAGTATGTTTTCAAATGGATTCATGTGTCACTGTTGGACTGAATTATTTGAAGTCTGAGCTTAAATAGAATATATTTATTCCCACTTATAGCGAGCGTAGCTCGTGCGGTCCAGCAGGGTCGCATGAGAATCAGTTATGAAGTTGTAATACGGAAGTTGAATCCGCAGTATTACTTTGCGCCAATGGCGGATAACACAATGTGGCATATATCAGCATTAAGTCTCGTTTACCAACATACTTGATCACATTATGTGTGTAGACAACAAGTGTCTGGCTAAATGTAACTTGTTTCATACCCAGCAAACCAATAGATTGTAGAGATTGTCCGAAAAGATAAACTAGGAAAGACAAAATATAAGGAACTAGTTAGGAACACAATAAATACATTACTCAAGTTCCTTAAACGTTATGTTAAATAATTATTGTTGCCAAATATTTTGTCATTTTTTTATGAAATACATGAGTGATAATAGAATGCTCACTTTAAATGACTTTACAGTAATTTATATTACATAACAAAATATGGAATCATGTCTTCAATTCAGGTTTTAATTTTAGCCAGTTTTTATGATATAACGTTGATTCCTAAATGTAATGACAATAAGACCTTTATATGATTCAACACATCTTACTAAGTTAGTGTCGATGCTGTAAGTGATTTCTGTATTTGTTTTTGTCCACCAGCTATCAAAGCTGTTGTTTTTATTTTACAATGAACATGCCTTGTATCTCCACTGTTTCTAAACATACCACATTCCAGAACTTGCTTTAACAAGAAACTATTAATGGTGTGAAAACATCTTTACCATGATTTTATCAACGCTTTCTGGCAGTATTTGTCTTATACGTTAAGAAATAAAGTTGTAGCTAAAACACTTCTGTAGAATTAATACTGTGTCGATGTCTGATACGTTGTGAATGGTATATTCAGCATTTCCTGTTTTGCATGACCTAAATAATCATGGGTAGTTTTAACACATTAGATGGAGATTGGTAAGTTTGAACCAATCCGTTGTTTAATTGTAAACTAACATGTTTTATTGGTTCTAATTTCTGATTTACAGACGTTTGGTTGTGAAGTATTTTGAAATATTAACTCCAATAATAGTGTTTTTGTCATAATGCTATTATATACATTGGTATTCTGATGGTGTAGATGGCAGTAGGTCATCTCTAATATCTATCAAACTGTAGTGATACTCTTTGTAGCCAAAACCCTCACCTTTTAATACTTTGACATCAGTCCATTGTTACAAAATAACTGTCACCGATCGTTTATAAATGTCTGCTAAACTACGGTATCGTGAAACAGTTTTTTTCGGATTTTGTTTTTTTGTCCCGATGGAAGTTTACAATGTCACCGCGTCATTTTGTTGACAGCTTTGCTGTGAGACGTCAGTAGTATCTAGTACCTGTAACTGACCTTTGTTTTTGCGCAATAATGAATTCAGCAAGATTTGTCTGATTGTCATTCACTGGAACAAGAAAAAGAACAATACATTAACTGATATGGTATGAAAAATACCATGACGTCTTGAACCTTTCCTCACTTGAAAATGAAATTCATACGACGATAAATCCTGTTCAGAAAAAAACCACAACAAGCGGACTTAAAGTACAAATATTTCATATATATCTGATATTTTTTTTATTTATATAGGGAAATCGATTTTCGAGTTTTTGTTATCATAACTTCTATTCCATTTTCTTTATTTTATTTTTCAGTATACTTCATCTGTTATGAATTATAATGTAGAGTTTTTACTTCTTTCCAGCTCCCGAGCCATTAGCCATGGTACACTCTTCATTGTCTGTGCCACAAACTCTCCTGGATCGACTGCGGTCACAAGGCGCCGCCTTAATCGGTGTGTCCTGTAAACACGTGTGAATTACGTAGTGTTTAGAATGATTTGAAAACAATGACAACAAATGCCACTGAAGAGGACATTAATGATACATCATTGTTAGATAAGGCAGTCTGAATTTGCAGTGATGGAACGTAATGTTATTCGATGTTAAATGTTTGTCGCGCTGCTCGTGCCAGCAAAGCAATACGATTGTCGTTAAATATCCGCATCGTCGTATATGTATTCTTAATACAATTCATATAAATATCTAAAAACTGGTATAGGGTGTTACATCACAGATTTTATCGATTATATCAAATGTCGTGTAAAGGTCTCCGTAGTGACTATATAACAGTTTAAGGACATTTTCTTTGGTACACTTAATCAATTTGTGTGCCACAAAGCGTAGGGAATAGGCGGGATATTGAGTTCCGCTATAGTGATTCCAAATCTTAATTCCTGACCAGGTCTAAAGATGATATTCTATGTAGGTTTCATCGTCACAAAATCGCGCGCACGCGAAAAAATCATTTTACCATTTCAACGCCAAGACGGAATGTGGACTTCTAACTGATTAACATGGTCACATTAAAAATGCCGCTTTCCCTAACAGTTCTGGGTTGCATGAATGTAAGTATTTTGGCTTACCAGGCTTTTAAGTATTTAACCAGAAAAGCATAGATGCCTATTAATATACTCTTAACACTTAGAATTTAACAACTCTTTTCTCAGTAGATACTAATGCAATCCAAGATATTTAAACTTTCCAAGTTATATTTTTTTCTTCCTATTATTTTTTCAAAGACGTCACATTCTCAAAAAAAAAAAAAAAAAAAAAACCAAACATATTTATCATTCGCTTCAATATTTCTGAACATTTCGTAAATATTTCAGATTCAAAACCGACTTCGACGTCTACAACGAAAGATGTTCAACAAGACAACACCCTGTCCACAAGTAAGTCTTCCTACTCAGTTTTTCTAATGATAAGCACAAAAGAGACTTTAGTTCCTCGTGTTCTTCCAGGAATTACGGTAATACACAGTAACAGGACACCTTAGCTCTTTTAGAGATTAAGACTTAAAAATAGGATTTCAGTCCTTTTACTAAACACTACCAGTATATCTTCATTAGATAATAAGCACAATTTTTTGAACCCATGTCCAGAAATACAACACCAGCTGATGTTTACTGTTTGTCTTTCCTTCACTGTGTTTGGTTACGCCTTCTACTTCTTAAGGTGATGTGTTTAAGTTAGATGTGTTGATAAAAAATCAACTTTATAAAGCCACTTTTATACTTTTAAGATGTTGGTTATATGCATCATAAATATTTCTGTACAGAAACATGTGGTTTGTAATGGTATAATGTCACATAATTCACGATCAGCCGCAAATGTACATATTTTGCTTTATTTTACATATATATTGTATGATGCCGATTTGGGTGAGACAAAAAAGACTGTGTAAAGAGGAAATGTTTGTCAAAATATTTAAACCATATATGATATACATAGATTAGTTCGTGCTCCTTAATTGGCACTACCTGTATTTTGTGTTACATAAGATTCATGGTTTGGACATGTAAGACCAAGTTGATTTGGAATAATGTTATTTTATAGGCATAACACTACGTCAAACTGAAGGCTCCCGTCAGTGACCACAAACAAACTATTGAAAACTACCGTGTCTTTTGAATTATTGGTAGAATTAAGATTTTTGAGTTTTTAAAGCAAATTTATAGAAGTCGCTTATTCAGTTCATATGAACATCTTCTAAGATATGTTTAAGATTTTTAATCAATTAAAAAACACAAACAATAATTCTTTGGTTCAAGGGCATTCGTATAACATATCTGAATGAAGATGTGAATACCAAGATATTTCCCTATAACATTGATGTACATAGTTCTATCTATCTGTATTTAGTATGGGTAAATAAGATACCTCGTTCTATTTATTTTTGATTAATAGATATTCCTCTCATTGTGATTTTTTCCACTCTAATAAGGCGTCCTTTCCGATATATATTACAGCTATTGAATTAAAATCCTTTTAACAATTCCAGGTGCTGCTTCGGAAAGCAAAACAACCAGTTTTATGACAAAACAAAAGTCGACCCTGTCGCCTCAATGGCCGCCAGTTACCATGCAGAGCGAGTGGCCGACACTTGCACCGATTTTGGATCATCCGGATGGGGCGGCTTTAAACCAAGCAGGCGCCCGGGACAGCTGGATGAACATATTACAGTCAAGGCCAACACAAGCGGGCATGCTAGCACCGTCCCCAACAAGGGAGACATTCGGATCTCTTTTTGATCCTTCGGGAACAATGCCACCAATAGTGGATAATTCCAATATGTTCCCTTCAATGATAGGAAGACCGACTCAAAGTTTCTTCGATCAATTGATCAATAGTCCGACGGCATATCCTGTAGGTAATGTACTCGGGTCATCATTTGACCCCACTATCCAACCAAGACTTGGAACGACAACAGTTAACCCTGGTCAGACCGGATCTACCATCACACGTAGAGCTATTAAATCTACAAAGCCATCACCGACCAAAGCATCCCCTTCTACGCTTGGGGAACAACATAAAGCTAGAATACAGAAAGCCACTTCACAAAGAGTTACGAAGATGCCTGAGGTTACAAAAAATATGCCTGGTATCCCTGTCAGGTTAACGTCAATGGATCGGATGTCTACTGTAGAAACAAACGAAATGTTTCCTTCGTCAGCGTTTACATCGAGTCCTGGTGTAAACACGCTGTTCCGGGCTGCAACAAGTCCTGAACCGTCTGTTGCAGCTGATACATCGATGACCTTTCAATCAACTAGAGGGTTCGGAATCAGTAAGGTTATGCCAACAGTCGCCTCGACTGTGTCCTCAGATATGCAGGAAAGATCGTACTTTCCTACTAACATGTCGGGGTCTACTGCCCACGTGAGCATGGCTCCCACTTTCTCTACAACAATAGACAGGAGACATCTACAGGAACAGAAAGAGGCTATGGAAGAATTAGAGAAGCGACAAACGATGGCAGCAAACAATCTCAAAACTCAGCAAGAAATGTTGCGGCAGATTAAGGAGATGCTAGCCGCACTTACCACCTTTTTTGAAAGAGGAATTGTTAATCGAATCATGGCGGTTGCAAAATCTACTTCTATTGCTCCACAACCACCATCAACACTGGGTGAATCGCAAGGACCAACATCATCTCCACATGTAACTATTTCTGGTAGACAAACACGTAGGGATACACGTCAGCCTGATGTTACGAATCCAGTAGAGATACATGTAACATCAACACCAGCTGTAGTTACAACAACACGGCCGACAACTACAACACAGGCTCCCACTACTTCAACAACTACTCCTACTACAACTACCACAACCCCTACTACTACTACCGAAACCACCACTACACCGAACCCTACCACCACATCTACAGTTGCGCCACCTACACCACAAGACTTCCCGATGGACGCAGTTATACAGGGTTCTGGCAGTCTCTTCCAGCAGTTACAAGGCATAACACAGGGACAGAACTACTCTGTCGTAATGGACCAACCGCAAAGTCTTAACTCCAATGCTCCGTCGCTTACAGAGCTCGCCTTGGGAGACACAATTATGAGAATTAACAGCCAAGTTGAGAATAATCAGGGATCTAGATCTCAACCATCACTGTCAACTACAGATACTTTAACCCCGCAAAGTCTGGAATATAAACCTATGTCTCCTCAGATGGGTACGTTTCCTATGACACTAATCGGCTTAGAATAATGACGACATAACTCTATTGTTAAGTATCAAGCCCGGTATACGCCGAGCTAGTATCGGTCCCCTACGGACAGATGTTAATCATATCTCTGAAAGATATATTATACAAATATAATGCTATGATAACAGTATTACAATAGCATTCAATAATTCAGATACGTATATGTAAGTTTCATTTTCGCCTGAAATGCTTTATGTTTAATTCTGATACATCACTGATTTGATATCCGTTTAAGTTTGACACAAACCTAATTAACAGTCCTGATCAATGCATTATATTTTCATTAGTAAGACTATTCAAAACGACAGAATTAATACGGCTTTAGTTCATGATTTCAGCAAATTACACACTAGAAGTCGTATATACCGCGTATCTATACATTCCTACAATATACATATGTGATGAACACGCATTCTCCGTGTCTGTTTGGCGGTTGAGTGGATTCATTCTCCGTGTCTGTTTGGCGGTTGAGTGGATTCATTCTCCATGTCTGTTTGGCGGTTGAGTGGATTCATTCTCCGTGTCTGTTTGGCGGTTGAGTGGATTCATTCTCCGTGTCTGTTTGGCGGTTGAGTGGATTCATTCTCCGTGTCTGTTTGGCGGTTGAGTGGATTCATTCTCCGTGTCTGTTTGGCGGTTGAGTGGATTCATTCTCCGTGTCTGTTTGGCGGTTGAGTGGATTCATTCTCCGTGTCTGTTTGATACCCGGCAATATATATACATACCCTGTATCAACTTGAATCTTGTCGTCGTAGGTGAACCAATATGCTCATCTTTCTGTACCGCAGATGCATGCGATAATGCCTTGGGTCAGTAGATCAGGCCATGTTAACAACAACAATTGGAACAGAATTGGAATGTTATCGTCCCTTCGTTTAAGAATTCATTTTACTGTTTTCTCATTTGTCATCGATGAAACTTTTCATTTTATATTTCCACTTATGAACCTTGTCATATTTGATATTTTTTATCGACTGAACTATGTATGTGAAAACTCGTCACATCTAAATTGCCACTTTTCTGGAGTGCAGCAATATATGCGGCATTGCGATAATGCGAGGGATTTTACTTGGTAACTTTGACATAGAAAAGATTTGACCAGGTTCTAATTTCTCGGATAGGTCTCATGTATGCAACAATTGAAGAGTACTTGTCAGATAGTCATATACATAACCATTATGATGTTATAACATCTCATAATAAAATATGTAAAACAGCTATCAAATACTTTCTATTAAACTATAACTTCTCTTTAATCCAGAATATAACTAGTCTTAAGAATCTTAAGCTAATTTGCTTCGTCATTCCACTTAACAAAATCTCACTATTTCCCTCCCGAAATGGAAACTTTTTATGATAGAAAAGAAATATAATATGTGAATCGATATTCAATGTAAGAACACAAAAAGAAATCGGATGATCTTCAAAGATTCCAGACAACAGAAAGTAAGCTTTTCTGAATTTGCTTCCAAAGGAGAATTTTTCAGTACACGCTAATAGAAACTGAAAACTAAGTTAAGTATAATTCAAACCAGGAAATTCGACTTCAAACATTTAAACAGGGATATATATATCTATACATATATATATAATGAATATAAAAAAACAAAATCTATCTGATGTCAGCATTTTCATAACACGAACGGAAATTCTTTTAACAGAACAAAATTCACAAAATGGCAATCAACAAGGAACCACAGCTTCTCTTAGGGCACAACATCAACGTCTTTCTGCATTACTTACAAAACTGGGTTTGTCAACAAATACCCAAACCTCCTCACATGGGAAGAGTAACGGCTCTTCCGCGCAAGCTGATTCTGCGAAATTTCTAGCACTGCGTATGTATAAAACTTGTGTCCTATATGGACGGGTTGTGTTGTTTTTGTACTCTGTGCGTTTAGACAAATAAAATATGTATACAACGTGTTTGTTTTTGTAAAAGTGTACATTTCTTTTTTTTGTTACGATAATAATGAAACCATGAAAGAGTGCGCGTACAATTAATGTGATAAATTTTGCCTTTACAGCTAGCGGAGTACCCGATATATTTTTTAAAAGAAATTCTTATTAAAATTTGAATATGCCAATCTTAAATGACCTTTTTAACCAGATATCCATACCTTAATGCGACATTTTCTAGATTTCGAATCAATAATCATCATATACAGGTAAGTTAACAAATATATAGAAAAAAGCGTTGAAAGGTAGCGTTGCCGTCTAAATATGCATTTGAAATTTTTTATCTATATATATCTTTATGATTGAGTAAAGATGACAGTACTCCAATGTACAACCGTTAGTATTCAATGTGTGTTGGTTCTCATAAAATGTGTGTTTAATGCTTACTGTGATATGATTGTGTTTTAAACGACAGTTCAGCATTCTTATAATAATTCCTCGTTCTTAAAGTTTACGGATATCTATAACTATACATTTCATAAACCTTACTTCCAACTGCAAATTCATGACTGCCTTTCTTTTATTCTATTTGTTTGTCAAACATTATAGCAAAATGCCGCGCACGGTAGCGACGCGCCCCATGTAAAACAAAACCGATAAGATATCTAAAAAATATAACCAAAGTTAAGTTGACCACTTCCTATTTAAGTGTGTTTTTGTTTTAGAAACATTAGGATTGTAAAATTCGTCTGGGATGATTTCACAATTTTATTGTGAAAGGAATGACTCCTAATGAGTTAAATATTCAAAATGTCAATTTTCTACAAGACAACTTAAGAGAAACAAATCCTTAATTGTTTAGAATAATCTTTAAACAGTGGATAAATCATCAACACTTCGTCATTAACAATTCACTTAGTTTTCGACCTTTGCTTCAGTCAAATACACCTATATATGTGTTCACACCGTAACATTTGTACTTATTTTATTTAAACAGTAGCTGCGCCCCAACAAGCAACAGTAAACCAGGCACCACAAGTGCAAGATAGAGGTATGTGAAATCGTCTACTTTGACATCAATGCCGATGTTTTATTAACGTATACACCTTGTACAACTGCAATATTTAACACACGTATTTCCGCCTGTATCAAAGGATATCTATGCCAGTCTCTCTTTTGTTCATATTTTGCCCCGTTTCAGTTGTTTGCAGTCTTAATGAATGTTGTACGAAATTTTTATACGAAATATACAAAATCGGTATTTTCGTGTTGTATATTTTGGTCTGGTAGATGTAATAGTAGATTTTTGCCAACATTAAACCACATTTTATCGTTAGCAGATGATAAATAATTGTCTAAAATACTGTGTTATAAAGGTACTGATACAAGTGCTATGGCCAAATTAGAGAAAATTATGACAGGTTTACCCAATGGTAAGTGGTTTTACAAAGGAGACATGAGAGTTATGCCAATCATCTGCCTTTTATAGGTGCGCGTGCTTCAGTGATATATGTAGTACACATGATAACATCCATTGTGTTTATCACATGACACTTACTTGAATACTATTACCGGAGTGAAATGCGTTCACGTCGCATGGCTTCTTTTTTCATTCACTGTAACGAATGAATCTATTCCCACCTTAAGTATGCTTAATGTCTACAGAAGGTAAAAATGATGACATTTCCAAATTAGTATGTATTATGCTACACAGAGAGATATGTTACACAGAGAAATATGTTTCACAAAGATGTGTTACACACAGAGATATGTCATGCAGAGGGATATGTTACACAGAGAAAGGTGTTATACAGAGAGATATGCTACACGGGAAATATGTTACACAGAGAGGTATCTAACACATTGAAATAAGTTACACACAGATAGATATGTTACACACAGAAATATGTAACCCACAGAGATATGCTTAACAAGGATATACATTTGTATATTACACATGGAGATATGTTAAATTGGGAGATATATTACAAACAGATATATGTTTCGCAGGAGAAATGTTACACAGAGAGAAATGAACTTTTATAATATAAAGTCATACATATACATTACTCGATCTACAATCACACAAAATACATAATTCGACAAATGTTGACGTATTAGCTTTCAATGTGTGTATTTATCATATACATGATCATGATTAGTTTTGATATAGTGAGCATTTTATCTAACATTTCTTGTACTTTTATCATTGTTCGTAAATTGTTACATACGACAAACAAAACACAAAAAAATCTCCCGGTTTCTTAACAGATTATGAATCTATTATTATATAGATTATAACATTTCTTTCGTCTAATTAATTAACACTTTTATCGTGAATGTTTATATCAAACGGTACGTAAACAAATGATAAGCGTTCTTGTTACACGGATTTTTTTATCGCTTGTATGTTACGGCATAAATTTCCACAGCAAACATTTATGTTAATGTTGTGTAACATTGTATGAGTAAATATGATATTTAACATGGGACATTAAAACATCTCAATAATGAAGCATGTTATTGACATGCATAACCTAGCAACTTTATTGCATGAATATTTAAAGATGATCACCTGAGAAATAAAACTATGAAAAATGATATAATTATGATTAAACCTTTCAAATGCTCTCTCTGTGTACTGAAAGTGTACATTCCTAGTTGCCTATATGTCTTGTCTATATTATTCTATCTTTTTCCTATTCTATATCTTTCTCTCTTGCTTTATGTTATGGTTGAGGTTATGCTGAGATGCTCTATTGATATTCGGAGGTCTGCAAATTCAGTTATTATTTTGGGCATTACTCTGGACTATACTTTATTTGTGAACATAGCCAGTATTTTTGTTCACAGTTATTCTATGTGTATTGATATACACCAAGAACAATGAATTGTGTTTCTGAGATTTTACAAATTATTTGTGTTTATTTTCACTGTTAAATGTGCCTATTTTGTACCTGACGTTGTGATTTTTCCAATTCTTATTTTTGATCTGATGACGTTATGTAATAATGTATTGATGGTAATTCAATACCAAGTGATTCTGTATTAAGCTGTCACTGTTAATCCTCTGTTAACTCGTGGTAAATGTTTATACAGCGGGATCACTATCATCTTTCGGTAACAACGCTCAAATACCCATGGTTCCCCCAACAAGGCCGACAACCCCACCAACACAGCAACAGGCTGGAGGAGGTTTCCAGTCCTTCCTTCGTATGTATCGGAATTAGCCTGGGCAACACGAAAGAGTTGTTATGTAAACACTACACTAGATCTGATATTGTCTTATATCTTGTATGGTAGCCATACTATATATTTACTTTGGTTAGGTAAAGCTCTAGACTCTTCCACCGCCTCATGAATAGTTGTAAATCTGTATTGTTTGAATTAATTTAGATTGTTTTTGTTGGTGAATTGTTTTGGCAGTCATACTATGTTTTTGTTAAAAAGTAAGTAGTTTTAATGATGATGATTTTAATTTATTTTTTAGATTTGTTTTATTACTTTTGACGTCTTATAAGTTGTAAGTTGTTAACGTCATGTTCTGAGATTATTTTTGTGTATTGATTTCACTGTCAATCTATTGCCTCTTAATGGATAATTCGCATATTTGTCGTTTAACAGAAAGCCTTTCCCCAGTGCAACGTCAACAGCTAAAAGGAATTTTGAGTATGTATTTAGTAAAAACTGCGGATGTGTGAAACAATTCTTCGATTATTTTAAAAACCTTAACTCAATCTCAAATTCGAAAAAGCTATGGCAGATAATGAAAAGAAGACTTTTACATGAATACCCCTAAAAATAAAGGGTGAAAAAATTACCAAGATACAATATTGTAATTATTTTGTTACCTTCTGTGTTATTTATGGCGTATCGTAGACAGTGTACAACATCGATAACGTTCTGATACATAATCTGGAAAGTTATAACATCTAACATCTAGTCATTTTTAACTTTAGAAAAATAAAATGACAATAATCTGCATTTATAATTAGGTCTATGTTTTGACACTACGATTTGTGATTTTATTTTTTCTATTCAATGTTAGTAATAGAAGGTTAAATTGTAAAACTGTTATTTTTAGACGGAGGTGAACCGACCCCGCCCACCACTACTACTACACCAGCACCTCTTACGGAGCAAGAACAATTCAACCAGATGATGACACGACTTTTAGGTATCGTGTTTACTTTTATATACACTCGGAATCAAAATGCAAAACCTGGATTTTCTTGGTAAAAAAAATCGATTAGATAAGGAAGGGTCAGTTCAGCTAATGTTCACTCATGTTTCCCGTACCCAGTTTGAAATATTTGAAAGAGAAAAGAATGGTATGTATCATAAAAAATCACGCTAGAGTTTCCAATTATATAGAGTATGCATCATGTGTGGAAATATTATTAACGTTTGACCATATCTGACATTGTGGTGTTGAGTTCAGCATGTACTCCTCTGACGTTTTGACTGGAAGTAAGGCATAATTTAACATAAAACCAATTTCTTCCTAATATCATTGACTCTTGTCTTTTTATATATTTGGTAATCTACTGTTGTACCTATAAGCTGAAAACAGGTTTTATTGACGACATAAGTCGGTTAATGGCGTCAACAATTTTAACATTTTTCTGGTTGGTAAGGTTCTCCTCTTTCAGTATAACTCTTAGTTAATTGCTATATGATCGTCAAATAAAAGATTAGAATCATTTTGGAACATTTTCACATTGTATTGTTACTATGCAGCTTAAATATGCTAAATCAAATCTCATGATTTCTTTTACTTGCCAAGTAGGATACCCGTATTTTATAACGAAAGACTAAAGTCTCTTTCAAAAATGTTGTCACAAAAAGAATATCCATTATTCAGGAAAAATAAAATATTGCATTATCATGTGTTTCACATATTCTCTCGGGTTTACCAGTAACGGGTAATGGAGCAACATATTGATTTTTGGCTTTTTATAATCTTTTTGTAGACAAGCTTTTTAAGAAATCATTATCAGAAAAGAGTTAAATACTTTATTTTTGGTTCTTTTAAATGAAGTATATCCTTAGGAAAGGATTATAAAGTGAATATTAATCTCCAATAATACTTTTCGTATGATTTATTTTCATTTTCATCAGTACAATGGCGGCCCTTTATTCCTGTATGCGAATGTAGTGTGATATAATTGTTACATCAGTGTTTTGTTTCTATCAAATTTTAAAGCTTTAGAGATGATGATGTTTGTTTACATAATTTTAGTGATACTTTTGTGTACTTTTGCTTTGATTCTATCTTGAATGGAGCTACATGGATATATGAATTGTTTCTTTTGTTTACACATTGTATAACTTATACACACAGTTGTCTGCTTTTGTTGATAATCGCCCTTTTCCTTGCCGACCGAAGGGATACATTATGTAGTCACCTGCTGTACCACATGGGTTTTCTCCGTGAACTACGGTGTCCTCCCACAGCTAAACCCCTCATGTGCTTCCTTCCGGGCCAACAAGAGTGATTTCCTTTTTTTCTGATTTGTCATGGAATTGTTGTGAAAATTAGTTATGTTTGTAGTATTTTGTAATGTTGTATTGCTTTTTGGATAGTTTTTTTTAATCTGTACATATCTTAATGATAATCACGAGTTTTAATTGATTTGCAGCAAGCGGTGGTCAAGGCGGCGGTAATCAGATGCAGGCCATGATAGGTAAGGTGGTCCCTAGCATGATGTCATCAGTATCACATCAGGTTCCTTTTCAATTGATCAACTCATTTGAATTTTTTCCCTTTACATTGCTGTCTTTATTCTTTTGTTGTTGTTATGTTCACTTTGGATAAACAAGTGTCTTCATATTTTAGACTCTATCATGGGAGGCGGAGGAGGAGGTGGAATGGGCGGTGGAGCAGGAGGCGGAATGGGAGGTAATGTTTAACACTTATGTAACCGTGGGTGGATAGACTACCAAAACCCCTTCTTTGGTTGGAAAATGATTTAATTGTCTGAAGAAGACCTAAAATTAAAAATACAATTATAAATACACATTCACTCACACACCTTGCACACTGCGGTAAATTATGAGGAATGTATTTATAGTTTGAAGATTAAAATATATTAATGTGACTTATATTAATTAAGCTTACCAGGGACGCCGGCTTTGGTGCTCTCGCTTCAGATTTGACAGGTTAGCCTACGTGTTGACTGTCTGAGTGATGCTGTGCGAGTGTGGTGGCTCTTGGTGGGAGTTGGCGGTGACTGGACAGAGGACGTGAAGTCCGTGCTCGACGTGCACATACATACATTCTTTCATACTTGCTTTACGCGCGATGATTTAAAATGATGTATTCTATCACCTGGCTACACTTATATATGTTAGGAGCTCTACTGGTTCAATGTGGAATGTTTGTATTTTCGCAGATAAATGTTTATAATAACTTATGTTTTTACCTGTAGTATAAGAGACTGTAAGAGTTATCACGACAATGTTTGGTGAGATTTATCACATTGTGCTCAACACTTAATTCTTGTAATATATATTTATATTTGTGATGAATTGACATCTTACATCGTATATTTTCATTAGGAAGAGAAAAAGAACAAGGTCAGTTATATTTATTGGCGCATTGCTGCGACACGCTAGCTTATCAGAGGATATAATAAAAGAAATGGCTTTATTTCAAGCAGAAAATGTGGATCACATACGATGATAAGGCGTAACG
This sequence comes from Ylistrum balloti, assembly GCF_031769215.1. Taxonomy (NCBI): domain Eukaryota; kingdom Metazoa; phylum Mollusca; class Bivalvia; order Pectinida; family Pectinidae; genus Ylistrum; species Ylistrum balloti. The sequence continues at coordinate 418,070 of NW_026782352.1, forward strand.
TATCGTCCATAGATGTAGGCTCCAGGATGTATTTTTTCTAGCTCTTCACATAATCACTTTCCAAAATATTTGTCAATTAAAGATAAAACACAATGAGAAAAAAAGTTCAGTCGAAAATATTGGACATCTATATATAACACACATATCAAGGGTTCTATAATGATCCCTGTACTTCTTCGTCTGATCATCTAATGACGAAGTCGCTGTTAACTTACATTATAGGGGATATATATGATTAACTCAATTCGATTATACTGTTAGCTTGTGGAGACAATATTGATAATACACCAGAAAACAAATTGTCCATAATCGGTTGTGTGATCCACAAGGTGGAACAGCTATACTAACTGTATATCGTCACCGGTTTTTGCCTTTATTAATGATCAGCTGCTGAAATTTTGTTTATGAGACTTTTATATGACAATACTAAATTATTGAAACAGGAAAATATTGCCGTGTAAATATTGATAAACGTATGTATTTACCTCACTGAAGTGTCCTTCGTTGTTCACTGTCGTTTAAAGATGCATCATATCATAAATGTTAATTAAATACATCAGACAGCAGGACTCCTTAATTTAATGATTCATCTGTAACTAGTGCTGGGTTATAATATTCGGCATTGTTCGTCAATGCTACACGGCAATCCTTTTTTAGCTTTAAAGTTCAGGAAATAACAACGTTGACAAAACGGTGTGGAAATGATAAAGATAATAATGAATACTACAGTTTATTTATACGGACTGGCATTTAATCGGAATGTTTTTTACAACTGTAATTTTGGTAAGACCGTAAAGGTGACGTTAAATTACAGTTCACAGATCAGTCGTTGTTAAAACGATTTATTTCATGTTACGCAAAATCAGGACTTGGTATCACTATTGAGTTTCAGAAGGACGAATTAGCTTTATACCGAGGTTTATTTCATTATTCGACTCTATTCTTTCCAGTTCCAGATTCGTATTAAAAAGTGTTATTCACTTGTGTGTTTTTTGTATAAGCTTATACCAGATGGTAATAATCAAACTATCTGTAACATTGACGTGAATTAATTTAAGCAGCATTGCGATGTCAAACTTTTGTTTGCTGTTTCTGTTAGTAATGGATATTCTGGGACAAATGGCACAGGCGAACATGGCAGAAAAGATAGGTAACAAAAAGTCACAGTCTAATATACAATTTCTTCATTAATATTGATATTTTATTAAATGACCAAATGTTTAAACGTAAACTCACTTAGTGTACTGAAATATATTTTAAATCTTTCAATTATTCGTTCGATTACATTTTTGTTAAAAGATAGTAACATTCAATTTACTGAAAGTTATTTGCGGTTAAGTACACGATTTTGTGTATTGGTGATAAAAAACTTCGTTTTGAAAGTAATAAGTACCTTTGATTTACAATGGTTTGACATTTTTCCTGATTTATGTAAACAATCTCTTGATGTCGAGGTCACTGTCTATTACTACTAGTTACAGGTGAAGGTCGCCTTATGAGTGGAGAACTTGGTCCAATGGACCGTCGGCTCCTTCGTAGGTTTCTTCAGCACTGTTAGATAAATTATTTGTATAGCATACTATGTGTAACGGTCTAACTCTACAGTAACATCTATCAGATTTATATGTCAAACATGGCATGTTTTAGTAACATACTTACATTTAACATACTTACTTAAATTTTTGAAACTTGAAATTTTATTCGTTAATTACTAAATGATTATGAATACGTATTTTCTATTTTTTCCCCTCATGAAACATAATCACGATATTGTTTATCGGGTACATCTTCCATTAAGTATCGTCCGCAATATATGTTTGTCGTAGTCTGTGAATGAAGCGATGCATTCTGTACCCAAGGTAATATTTATATCAACACTTTTAGATCTATTGAGGAAAACCGTTAATTAGGCTGACGTTGGTATGGGGTATATTGAGTCCTCTGTATTTATTGACAGCTTGCATACGTGACGTTCTTCTGAATTATTAAATATAAGAATATTACGAAATGGATTCAATTATAGGGAAAGCACATCTTCATCTTCCTGTTGGATTTTTTTCTAAGTAGTATTCTAGTTTCCTAAAATGTAAACGGACGAGTAGTGGAAGAATGAAACAGCTGTATGATGAAGTTTTACTCATTATTTGTCTTGTTTCTGTGATGATTTTATTCAGTTAGAGTTATCTCCCTTCATGTAACGTTTTGTATGCGTCTACTTTTGTAACATCACCACCTACCCAATTAATGTAATTAACGATGATTTACTGATGTGTAAATGAAACTAGTGTTTTCTATATATGAAATCACACCTTTATAAGTGAATAAATATACATGTCTTATGTATTTTGCAGGTTGATAAAGCACCAAAAACTATCTCATAACCCCAAATACTTTAACGAAATAAAATCCACACATTTCTAACACTCAAGTTATATTAAAAGTTTCTGTTTACTTGTTTAAATGTATACTATTGAGCACAGTTTGTTATATAATACAGTGTATATCATTACTTCATGTTATATTTTTGCGGTTCAGATTTGTTTATGCAATGCACTCTGTCTAAACCAGATTCTGTGTAAGATATCGGCCTAAGCCGGTCAAATAGTTTACTCTCTACAATCCGGAAGTATCTACAAACCGGTTGAATTATTCAGTCCCAAAGGTGTCCGGTTTAAATAGATTCCATTGTATTATAAACACTTGGATCTGGGAGGGCTTTTTATGCTAGGCACACTGTCAACTACATCTTATATATCAGATCCGTAAATATCAATTTCGGTAATATCTTAACATTATATAATGTATAATTTAACACATTGAGGTAAAAAGAGGGCAATATGGTGACACATAACGTATTCAGTTATAATTACATGTATGATTTAGTAGCAAGGTGACCTATTATTACTGGTGACAATTAACAATTATTTGATAGTGTATTTAATACAATATAACTACTGATTCACTTACAAGTTTACTACCACTATATGTCAACATTGTGAAATAATACAACACACTCATTACAAAGATTACAGGGACCGTTGGGGTCTGGAACTCACCGGTCAGGAATTGCTTTTTCTGTTCTTCATTTTTGGGCTTTTAAAACTTCCACGTATTCAAAACTGATTAAAAATATATAATTTCTTTAAATAGTGGCTTCTCTGGCAAACTCATAAGACGAGTACATTAAATATGTTTCCGATATTTAAATGACTTTTTGCAATATCCTATATCAGAAAATGAAATGAAATTTATATCTAATTTATATTTTCATATCAACGAAATTAAATATTGATAAATGTTTTTGTCGAGTTCATAAAAAGGGGTTCAGCTGAAAATATTTCGAAAAGATAAGCTACAGGAAAAATGGGTCATCGTCTGTTTCATCGACTCCTACTGAATCTGTCGTGTTAATTTTAGTCCATTTCAGTAACCTATTCTGTACAATGATAGCCAGGTTGACCAATAAAGAATAAATTGGTTCAGTTAGATAACAAGGTTATTCATATTATAATGATTGTCTTATCACGAGATTGAATTTTGACCTATCGTTTCAAGAAAGTACAAAAGATCTTATGAAAGAGATACTATTAACATTGTACAATATAATGGTATGTATAATAGATATATATATATATTTATATAACTATTAAGCCACTAATGTCTCATATATCTTCCTTATGTTTACAACGATAGTAAGAAGAACTTATATTACAAATTATAAGATTTTCTTCTAACGATTGCGATGAAGTGAAGAATGATAATAACTTTAAGAATGTTACAGTTTAAGAATACTATAATTACAACATCGCACTTGACCTGGTGAAAAACCATAAAATGAATATGTAGTCTAATCAGATGCACATCAAAAAATTGTTTTTTCTGTTTGTTTTTGTAACTGGAAAGGTTTGCTTTAAATATTTCTCTTTGAAATAATTGGGTATGAATTAAAAGAATTCGCGCTATCGTCTTTTCCATTTTTTATGTTATCTACTAACATATTTTATAGGTCAAATGAGACGTGGAAACAGACGTGGTGGTCCGATGAGAAACGGCGGAGGTCCTAATGGTAAGTGAGGCTTCACTGTCGTAGCTCCGAAATAAATTACATATCACATATACCTGAGTGATGAACGTAATATCATCCTTTTGTATATTAAAACAAGCAAAATGACGAGGGGAAAAAACTTGGCTGACATAGAACACAATCAAGACGACTGAGACGAATCGTTAGAGGAGAATAGTATTAACTCCTATGATATGACATACTATATCAATAATACTTTCTTTGTTCTTGTTGGTATCTAAACACAACCGAAATGAGGTTTGTTCACGCGAAAGCAGACAAGACAAAAACACAAAAAGGCAGAAAAACATCTACATATATAAATACAGTGTTTCAATTAAAGGTGGACCAAGGAGAGGTGGTCCTGGACCAAATGGCGGTAAAGGTCAGTTCAAGCTGCTGTGTGTGCTTAGTGCATGGAGTTATTATCGTAAAACATGTTTTTTTGATAAAGTTGTTCGGCTTGGAGATCAAAGTTCTAATGTCTCATATATATAACAATTATCGGCCAAACATTGTTTGTTGTCTTAAAGAGAATATATGAATGGAGAAGCAAGGACAGCAGGTTCTGGTATAGTGGTTAAAGATGGTAATTGTAATCCTATATATGCAACGTAATTCTGCTGTTTGTACTAATGGTTGGTCATATGATATCAAACGAAACATATTCTAAACATAATTACAAAATATATAAAACTAAACAAACATACTAATATTATGGCATAATCTACTTATTGTAAATGAGTTTGTATTAACGGTGTGGTTTGTATATTGTGTTAAACATGACCTCTGCCACTCACCTGACGGAGCATGCGTCTTTGGCTCATTTGTTTAGAGCCGGACTTTTATCACACCAGAGACCGGGTTACTAGTCCTGCTCGGGACACTTTAACTCTACAGGAATCTGTATATTCTAATTTCTTTCACAACGACTTACAACATTACTATTAATGAATGGCATAACTACATAATGCCGGCTTATGTAATTGAGTGATAATTCATATATGCCTTTTTGTTAGACTATGAGTGAAGATAATTAAATCCCGGCATCCGGAAGTGGATGTCCTATTGTAATCAGGGTGTCCTCCCGTCTGACCGTCGGAATTTTCATCAAAATCTAGAATGCAAATATTTCTAAAATTGCACATGGGGATAAAAAGTGACGTTGGGCCATGTTGTAGGGGTATAAAACTGTCTTAGATATCCGTACATACAAGGACTCTACAGATGTTATAGATAGAACTTTATGAAATATGCTCTATTTTTGGTGTTAGTGCTTATATAGGAAACATATTGTCACTTTGGCAGTTGCACCAGATAAGCGTTGCTTTTCATACATCATACTAGTTAACACTGTTGAATGCAAAACCTCTCAACCTTGCAGTCATAAGGTAGTTATTTCACACGTTTGCAGCGACAATGTCCGGTGTGTTCCACGATAACTGTCCAATGATACTAGAGATCCTTATATACCTACGGATTGGAATAAAAACTCACAGCATGTGTAACGAAAAACTATTTACTTAAAATAAGCTACCCATGGTTTTCTTACTTAGATGAGTTGTCTTTCCCTTAGGAGGAAGACGTGGTCCTAATGGAGGACGGAGAGGACCCGGAGGACCAAATAGACAAGGCAGAAGAGGACCTGGACGTAGAGGTAATGAATCCTTTAAAAATAGATCACGTGATAGACTGCGCTTTATACATGATTTTCTGTCTTCTATTCTCTCCTAGTAGTCGAACACTGCCGCTGCATTTCTGTTTAGAATATAAGAAATTGAATGATAGTCCATATGTGTTTCAGAGATCTTACTTTTCATCTGAATTTATGATTAAACAAAATAATACACACAGGCACGACATCTTTGTCGACATGCATTATTATAAATATTTACTATTTGTTTTCGAAATCACATAAAAACTATCTGCGTCCTCACGCGACATCACGACAAATCCTTTTTAGAGATTGGGTTTTTTCATTTGCACTCGAAAAGACACAAAAAAAGATTATGTAGATTTTTACTTACTTATTTTATTTCAATGATTCCCTAGATTGTCGTGAATATTTAAATGTTTACTCAACGATTGCTTGTATTGCTAGAAGGATACGATTTTAGTATCGTTAGTTTGCAATTGTAACGGAAAATACAAATGATTTTGCAGTTAACTAGTTGGGTAATATTGTCCACTTATATCTTATACAAAGCAATCGTCGCTATATATAAAGATCTTCAGTGATTCTTGAATTCGTAAGGTGATATGGAACGAGTCTTAAAAAACGTTGAATTTTGTTTTCCTGTCGACCAAACATTCCAACTTTGAGACCAGTTTCATAAAAACTAATACAGAATAAAGAAATATTAATTACCGTTATTGCATTACCCATAAAAGGTAAGTTTAAGATAAGAACAAATTCGAACAGCGCAGCATTTCGATGAGTCATTTTCAATCGATGAGCCATTGTCGTTGTCCACATGCCTACTATACAATTGATTTCTGACCTATGTATAACACTAGTTGATGCATTGTACAAATATTATATTGCAAAGATGGGAGTTAATACGTCTGTAGCAACCAAAATGCTACAAAACCAATTTCAAGAAACTTCAAGAGATCACAACGACAAATAACGTGTTATTACCAGAGTTGTGTTGTTGCATAAAGTTATCAGTCACAGTCACATCAACACGTAATGCATGTATAGTTTCACAGTGCTATCACGTTACTTGTATTAGGTCCATTGAATCGTAGGCGAAGTGAGTATACCATGCTCTCATCTCCTTTAGTTATTCTCTGATTTATCAAGTAACAGACCTTTAATGTTGCATGGTACACAACCTATACTAGATTGTCAGATATCTCGTAACAAACCCTTACTGTGGCATGGCACACTATCTATAATAGATTTTCAGATATCTCGTAACAAACCCTTACTGTGGCATGGTACACCACCTATGATAAATCTACAGACATATTTCGTAACAGGCCGTAATGTGGCATTATCAAAATCTAAGATAAATGCGGTTTTTAAATGACGAAATGAAACAATCACACTTTTAGATTCAATCACTAGAAAATTAAATACATTGAATTATGTTTACCTAGCATCCTGTTAACATTTTTCTCACATTAGCATCACAAAACCACTATTGTAAATATATCGCTAAGAAGAAATTGACAAATTGTACTGAAGAAACACATACTTCGGTGTAAATATAAAACAGACGATTTCATTACTTAACTATACAACAGGTGTTTGTGTATATCCTTTCTCTTGGATATGATGAAAAAGACAATCGACAGATTTTTTACAGTATATTGATTAAGAAATCGTCAATAAAATAGCACCTTTCTGATTTATATATGCTTAAACACCAGGTAGACCCCTTAATCCTATGCAAATGAGGCGAAGTAAGTAGCAACTGATCAATACAACAATATATCTTGGCTTTAGTTAGTTAGCACTTTACCTATATATAAACGTTCATATGACTGATATACAATTGACATATCCAGGCTTTATTATAAAGGAAATAATATTTGTTAGTGTTGTTGTGTATACGCTATCTAAGCATGAATCTGCTTTCAGATTCCAGTTATGAGCCACATTAACAATTACTGCGTTATAGAAATATACTAATATTGCAGAAAATCATATTTCTATCTACGATTGTTGATCGACGTAGAGATGAGACGCATACTAACACTGGGAATATTGAGTAGTTTTCATCATCTGTACAAGTCCTGTAATACTCTGAGCATGCGTGCATGTATTGTTTGTTTACTTATCAAAAACTGAAAACATAGAACGCCAAGTTCACTGATGTTAGTAATACTCCATTGTGCAAATGTGTATGCTTTAATGGTGAAGGCTATCATAAAACATTCTTTTTTGCCAGTTGAGTTACAAGAAATTGTATGACAATAGACAAAATATATAGAATAATAATTCCCAGAAAAGATATGCAATCGGAATGATCATTAGAACAATATATTTTATTTTTCATCAAGGCAAAGATTGTCATTGAGGTAAGGGAGACAACTCTGAAATTTCAAGACAGTTTCGTTGGTTTGCTGGTATTTAATGTTGATGGAGATTTGATGACACGGCTCTTTTTGATATTTTATTCATACGATTTAAACTATATGATAACTGTTTTTTCAAACACGATGACTCTTTACTAGCTTTACTTATTGTTGTACAGATATGATGATGCAAAGACAGATGAGGGACCGCATGCTTAGAGGTACAGTTGTTTTGTGAACAATTAACAATTATTTTGTTATGCATCTCTAAGATAAAGGAGTTCATAAAAGATGAAATAAACTAATTTCAATTTTAATTTCAATTATTTATAAACTGAATCTGTCTAGAAATATCTGAAATTTTATATAACTGGTTAGACTTCATAAATATATAGTATTTTATACGATGACTATACCTTGCAGCCCGTGGATTGGAGGTTCCAGAACCAGGAGAGAGACCCGGGTTAGGAGAAGGAGGTATATTGTTATTTCTGTCTTAGCTTGATTCTTACAAGTAATGGTAGTATGTTTATGAAGTGATTAATGAAATTTTAAATAGAAACATCTTCTTGCGCCTTAACGACATAATTTTTTTATGGTGACACAAACTACCTCGGAAACAAGCAGCCCGCAAAAAATTGGCAAATAAGACTTTATAAAAAAATGTTTATTTCTTACATTAGTAAACCAGCTTTTGCTTGATTTAAAAGCAAATATGTCGCTTCATATTGTGTTGGTTTTGGGGTATATTCATTTATATTCAATTGAGTTTGTCTACAAAATATTGCGAAATTGTTCAACATGTACATAACAATATAATTACATTCCTCTACATGGGTTGTGTTAGATACCTTTTCTGAAGATCTTTCCAATAGTGCTCTAGACATGTTTACATCGGGTGTTAACATAAAAATGGTCACCGTCTTTCTAAAAACAGTACGTCGCCTCTTTAGAAAGTGTGTAATATCTAAAATATGACACCTTTTTGTGAAAAATGTTCATTACCACTTTCAAAGGTTTTGATAATACATAATCTTTTTTTTCAAATCTTACATTGTAGATAATTTGTCTTCTCTTGTTTTGTTTCAGGACTTGGATCAATGATGATGATGAGTATGTATTGAAAACTTGAAATAATGAGGACACATATAATGTTCTAATAAATTACTGATCAATGATAAACCTGTGTCGAAAGAAAGCATCATCTAGTTGCAATGCTGATAGCTTTAGTGTTCTATGGTCTGTAAAATATGCATTTGTGATATTTGTTCGATTTCAGAAGAAAAAAAAACCAACATTGTGATTGGAAATTTTTAATATGTGTTAATGTGCTTCATCCGTTTTACATTTGTGTTTCATTTTCATTGTGTTGTAGTTGTTAAAATCCCAGAATGTGTTGGTCAGAAACATACTTTTCCGTATGTGTTTTAATGATTAAATCCAACTTTTGCTATTGTGACACTAATTATATATGGTTTTGTTTTTGTGAATTTCTTAAAACCGATCTATACCATGCAATGTCATTAATGACTTATGAAGGTGCCAGTATATAAATGCCAAGAATAACCTTACGATTAAAAATGAAATGATGAAAAATATGTGACGATATCTACCAGCTATGTTGTTAATCTTTAATTATTATCAATTGATAAAAAATATCCAGACAATGAAACGAACTATCTGACCAACTCATGAATATCCCGTTACTGTCCTGGTGTTTTTAAATATCGTTCTTTACTAAATGTTTAGAACCATGCCGATACACATCCTCTTAGTCCAATCCACATATCCCCTTAGTCCAGTCCACGAATTCATTTTTTGTAGTTTATGAGGGAATGCAAACGAGAATGGTATTAAAATTATAATAAAGGTTTGCAGTTGAAATTTGTTCACAAAACAAAACTCACAAACTTCTCGAAGAGATAGTTCAAATATGCTAAGGAAACGATCATTTTATATTTTAGAAACTTAATGTTGTATGACAACCATAGAAATTACAATCTGTTTGCATTTTTCTCAAAAATAAACTATTTCAGAATATACCTCACAATGAGCGGATAACTCCCATACATTAAGGGGAATACCCCTGAATCGTTATCATGGTCCTACTCTTCACTGTTTTAATATTATGTTGATGTGCTCAGGTCTACTGTCTGGAATGGGACAGAACGAGGGTACCGGTAAGTGAACAATAATGTTCCGAAATTTCTCAGGTTTCTTTTACTGATTACTGTTCGGAACTCCTCGGTATTCTGAATTGTTATAAAGTCTATATCGCTGTTGCGGAATTTTTCCCCCAATTTTCCAATATGTGAAAATTACTCTTCTTTAAACGTTAATCGTTTCCGGAATACCGTGGAAGATCTTGATAAGGTGTCTATTAACACCCAACAGACGAAGGGTCAGCACTGTTTATGTAAAATATTGTAAAATAGTTTAGATACAGCATGTCTATAACAAAATAACAGCTAAAATTTTGTTATAACATATTTCTCTGCAATTGATACATGTTAGCACCATTCAGAAACATTCCTCTTTCTACATTGTACGACGCATGAATAATTTCACTCCTCTATATATATAATTCACCTGCATGTTTGTATCTATCTGTCATCACAAGTGTACTGCATGAATTGCACCGCTGTTGTTATTATCTACATCGTATATTGTAGCACCACATATTCAATATGTTTTATGGACCATCAAAAGTTTAATGTAAAGATATTAAAACTGTTCATAACTGTTCTCAGAATCGATGTAAACTGTTAAGAGTTATATAAACAAAATCTGAATCACATGCTCTTATTCTCATTGTCCCTGTTTTAGATATTGCCGAGTAAAGCTTTCAGTTTTTTATGTTTTGTCCTAGATTTTGTCGAGTTCGAATAATGACTTTTTCCTAGTTGGCCTTTTTGTGTTCTTGCTAATTCTATGTAAGTACTAAACCATTTTAGATAAAGTCTACTGCAGGCAGGTAATTGTTCTTCGTTTGTATCGATGATAGATAAGTATGGTTGCCTTATCCCTTTTTACACTGTAATGCAGTCATTTAAACTAAATACGTTATTTTTTTTATCCTTTAAGGAAAAAATATATTTGTGGCTTATGGAGATTTTCAAGAATACCGAATTGTTTATAGTCAATTTGAAATTTGTTTCATAACAAAAATCGATGATTCAGTGTTTAAGCAAAATATGCCTAGCATTCGCTAAAATTAACAGATTTAATCTTTAAGTTTGACTAATTTTTACGTGACGAACAGTAACAGATTTAGATTCCATCTTTAGTCTTTAGAACCCTAACCGCACATTAAAAAGATTGATTTCCATCGTAATATCGGGTTTCATTAGGGTCGACTATAAAATTTGGCTTAAAAACTGTAGACATATTTCATCATAAAAAGTATGCCGCACATTTAATCTTTGTTTTTCATTTTTAACATGTGTAATACCAGACTCGATTCGGTTATATTTCTTGTGAATGTTTCATAAATTCCCTTTCATAATCATCTATATGTACTTGTACAATGTGTTTGAGAAAGTGTGTTAATATGCTTGACTTTGACAATTTGAGAATGTTGCCCATTAATCATTCACAAAACGATGTTTATTCTTCCTTCAAATTATGCTAAATCTTTATTTTCAGTACGTCGAAAAATCATAGTTAACATTTCCATATCCATTGTGTTATGTAACTCAGATATACCACCATGCTTGAGGACAAATTGTTTTTGATAAACAGGTAACATGATGGGGGGTGGAGGCGGAATGGGTGACATGATGGGCGCACTTGGAGGAATGGGCGGTATGGGCGGCCTAAATGCACTTTTTGGCGGCGGAGGGGGAGCTGGCGGCGGTATGAATATGGCAAACATGTTTTCTCAAATGATGGGTGGGTCTGGAGGGGGTTCCGGCGGTAGTGGAGGTAACCAGCCCACATCGTCTCCTGCTGAAGGTAGGCTACATCTCATTTGGTTATAATCTTTGTGATTTTAATGTAAGGCTGGTGAAGATAGATGTGTTAGGTACAATGTCATTTGGAATAATTGAATAATTCTTAAAATTTTGCTACGCAAAACTGAATAACAGCAACTAGTGTCACTATTGCGGTACAAAACATGTTTTACCTTTCCTGTTAAGTACCACAAATCTTCTCTTTATTAGGAAATCCCGCAGAAGGATCTGGCTCAGGTCAGGGAGGAGGTATGTATATCTGAACGTGTGATTAAGGAGTGTGTATCTGCTCTCTATAGACTGACCGAAGTTTATAGCATTTCAAGGAAGGGTTCATTTTACTGACATTATACATAACATTATTCATAAAAGATAATAGAGTATCAAGGAGTTCAAATTCACTTTTACGACATAAAGAATGTTACAGAATGTCGCCACATTTTCTCTTGTAATTTTTTCGGTAATATGACGTAAAGTTAAGAGATTGCATGATATAAAAAAAATGTTATCACATCAATTCGTAAGCTTAGAATTCATCTTGACACTTTCGTAATATTTTGTTTTCAATGATCACTGAAGTGTGAGGTAAAGCAAGGACATGTAATGTAGCTGGATGACTATGGACGGAGTAGAATATTATTGTGATTTATAACTGATCGAAATACATTAACCATTACCTGTGAGATATTCCTTTTGTTCGTCTACAGATATGATGTCCGCCCTGATGGGAATGGGAGGCGGTGGAGGAGGAATGGGAGGTAACTCATGATTTCAATATGTACATGTACTATTATTATTTCAATACACGGACATAAAGCGGTGGTATAAGACTAAAACAACCAACTGTATGCTAGAAATACTAGAAACATGGCATTGCTTATAACGTTGAATACTCCTGTCTGCTGCTGATTCGGACAATATCTACCCAGTACGTTAAGGTCCGTTTCATATACCACTGTCTAATATAACGTAGTTATAATATTATTAATGTTCAACTAACGGTTAGATCAGTCAATAAATGGTGAAATGTTAAACACTCTAATGCTTTGTGATTTACACGAGATTTCTGATATTTTTCGACCGGTGTATGAGTCGCTATACTGATGTGCTCGCAGTGCTGGAACTACCTATCGCCTAGGTAGTGAATGCATTATAACTGGAACACCCATGTATTCTAAGGGTTAATTAGCTAATAGTGTGAACACGTCTTTCAGGACTTTTCGGGTCTATGTTAGGAGGCGGAGGTGGAGGTAAGAAAATGATCGTAATCTACCCGTAATTATCCTGTAATCTACCTGTATTTACCTGTAATCATCCGTTTATTTACCTGTGATATACTCTTGTAATCTACCTTTATCACTTGTAATGATGCGGATCGGAAAATTAAGAGTACACTTAAATACATTTAAATACAAGTGGTTAACTGAAGAATGCATCTGATTTATAGAGACAATGAATCAGTATAGCATATACCAAAATAATGAACTGGCGCTTCATACGTACATGTCAATTGTTTGCCATTAAAACTGGCCAAACGATAAACTGATACTCATTAATGCTACGAAATTATGCAAGGATTTATGATAAATAATACATGATTTACGGTATCACGTAATTTTATTGTTTTATTCTATCAAATATCATTTCATAACAACACATTTCAAGTGACAAATAATATTTTACCCTGAGATGTCAGTTACAGTCCGTCTCTGGGACCATAATAAGGTGTTTGTGTAAAGTAAGCATTCATATAGTATATGGTATCTTCTTACTTTTTAACAGCTAAAAAATTAAAAAAAAAAAAAAAAAACCAAGCGAACCAAAAAACAGAATTTAGCAAACGTCTACGATAAAGAAATAAGTTTTGGTAATCACCAGCACGTCGTGAGAACAAAATTTATAAAAACAATTTTTTTTCATTAAAATAAAAATAAAAATTCTACCGGAAGTGATTGAAAACGTTACCTTGCCATTTGAAACTAGAAAATAATAACAGCAAACATCGTATCAGACGCAAACACCAACTTGATGATTTTTACAGGTACAGGAGAGGCTGGAGGTGTGTATAGGTGTAGTATTAGTGTCAGCTATCCATTCGTGTGCTAACAACTTTTCCTGTTAACTATCTTAAGATTTTTGTCGTAATATTGTATGATGTATGAACGAAAGGAAAACAACATATGTTATTTCTCTGACATTTAGTGCATGGCATGAGTCTAAAGCTGTTTACACTTAGTACATGCACATTTTGAATTTAAATTCTGATGATGCCTGGCACAACGTTATTGCAATACGTTATGTAAAGTACTCTAATATAAAAAAAAAACATCATGACATTAATCTAAAGGCCAGATATGTTCGTGCAAACGTCAAAGATCGATGTGTTTCGAAAAAAATCATTAATATGAAACGAGAATGTGTATCATTGAAGGTCAAGATTCATAGTCAACATGATGATGAAATCTTTTATCTATTTACTTGTAGATATCTAGCTGTGTTGTTGCCCTAAACTCATCTTACGATAACGTGAATACAACCACCGACCATTAATGTCGCTATAACTGATTTAAAAATCTCACTGAACTCAGGCTCATCTCACTTTTTCATGTATCAGGATTATCTCACTTTATCATTAATTAGGTTTATCATATATCAGGTTTATCTCACTTTATCATATATCAGGTTTATCACACTTTATCATATATCAGGGTTATCTCCCATTATCATATATATGGATTATCTCACTTTATCATTTATCAGGTTTATCTCACTTTATCATATATCAGGTTTATCTCACTTTATCATAGATCAGGTTTATCTCACTTTATCATATATCATGTTTATCTCACTTTATCATAGATCAGGTTTATCTCACTTTATCATATATCAGGTTTATCGACATAGAAGAATGTCGATTGATTACTTTTATTTTTGTTATAATTCAAAATAAGCAGCAATTTAACAAACAATAGCGGTACCTGATTTTTTGCTTTTTTATAACATCAGATCCAACATTTTATCTTCTAACAGCACTACATGTTATAGAACGTTAATCGAGTCTACATAAAAAAATGTCACGTGGTCTTGGTGACAGCTAGAAACATAGCGAGGTATTCGCAGCAAAAAGGGGTTCTGATATTTCTAGAATATTTTTTTTATTTCTAATTTCTTGAGGTAAGACTTTTGAGGGATTAGAATGTAATTAACTTCAGTGATCAAAAGTTTGGAATGTAAGTTCTGTAGTGTGTCCTGCTTAGAACATAATTAATCATGTGATTTATCCTTGTGTCGTGGCATGCCTTGTATCATACCTATCCCTTGTAGATCACTTTGAAAGCTCATTGAGACTTCGTATCATAATTAGTGTTTAAGTTGGCGCAGTTATCATTTTGTCTACATAGAGCTGAAAACATGCAGTGCGAACGCTGTTTTTTTCTGAATTTTTATGCACTGTCTAGGATCAATCATAATTATCATTAAGCTTTAAAGCAGTCACACAATTTAATCTAATTGACTGGATATTTTGGAAAATATGCAAAGCCTTGTGCTCTAGTAGATGCATCACAGTGTTGCATTAATTCTAGTTATATGTTATAGTCTGTAGTAATGCCATAGTAATGTCATATTCATCTATTATCACATTAGCGTGTAGTAATGATATGATTTAATTATTTTCTGTTAGAGGCACCGATGGGAGGAATGGGCGGCGGTTTGGGAGGTATGAAAAAAACATATTTATGTTACATCTACATGCCTATATATTTATCTATATATCATTACAAACGTATCATATATCACCGAAGTATTTATTTATATATATATTATATTATATTATTAAAAAAAGAGATAAAAACGCTGCTCAAGCAGATTGTGTTAGTGCTTACAACGTTTTCCTATGTTTTCTGCTGTGTCATATATATGATTATAGGACAGGTTATGATATTTCATAAATTAAGAACAAATTTGTTTTGGCACAAAACATTAACGATATTGTGTGGTTTATAATCAAGTTTTTATCAAGTATCAAAAATGTAAAATCACATTAGAGTAATACAGAGTTGGCCATTTTAGTGACATTTACCGTAAACATTATCAACAGATGTCCGTGTATCTAAACGTTACGAAACGATGTAGGATATATAAATGACATATAAGAGAGAGAGAGAGAGAGAGAGAGAGAGAGAGAGAGAGAGAGAGAGAGAGAGAGAGAGAGAGAGAGAGAGAGAGAGGGGGGGGATGGAGAGAGAGAGAGGGTACTATTCAAACAAAAATTGTAAACAAAAACAAATTCAAATACAAAGTATACAAAAATAAAATAAGATAAAGAGATATACGAAAATAAGACAATCTACAAAATGAAATCCAAAGGCATGCTCTCCCCTGAAACCTTCACATATCCCTTTGATATGTTAAGCGTGATAACTACAGTGTTCTTTGCCACAGTCAAATCATCATGATATTACTTCTATTATTACTTTTTTTCAATTTTCAGATTCGAATTTACTTGTTTAATTCACAATTTATCTAAAGTTTGTTCATTGTAGGGTTTGGAGGCGGCGGAAGTGAGTATATAACTTTCTCTCAAAACCATAATTCTGACTGTAGCAACTTTATCAAAACGTCAAAATGCTGTCATGTATTTATCTGTATACCTTGTATTTGAAGGTAATTAGAATACATATCTAAATATATCTAATCGTTAGTTTGGAGCCTAGTAAGTACCATTTACAGGTCAGCTATCTGATATCAGTTATAAGAGTATGGTATTGCAGTTATTAGATTTTGTACTACATATATATGGACTAATAACATACTAAAACTTTCACATGTAATCAATACTTACACATGGCAAACATAGCTATCATTATCATATTAAACACACGTCTAACCTTACATGAGCATGATAAGATCCATCAAACATCATCTTACCATCATCATGACCTGATCATACTAGTTATAATTTGTGAAATCTAGAATTCATGATATTAAATAATAGATTAACACGTCTCTCGCCATGAATCCGACTCAACATAACTCATCAAGCCGGGAATTAAATTTTAAAGTAGAATGGTTTCATGGGATTCAGAACTTCATGCGGTAAAGCTGTATTTCCGACGGATTTACACAAATATGAAGCATTTAAAAACAGTTTCAAGACCATGATTTATTTATATTTATATTTACAAACAAACAGGATAAAACACATAGAACAGTGCATGCATCGATACATATATTATCTAGTATTCTTATCATGTGTACTCGGAGATACTCTACATAATTTGTATACTTAACACTTGTATCATGGCATCCTGGTTGGTATGGTTTTACGACATGTTAACACCATATTGACTATTAGAATGTTACAGTGACTAAAATATGAGCATATCCTATTGGCATTTATCATAGTTAAGTTAAGAACTACCAATATTAGTTTGGTTGGATATTGTCAGCAATGAACACTGACTTGCACAAACACTAATGGACGCTAATTTTAAACAGAACCGGGAAAACGTAGTATGAAGGTCATTTTTGAGGGTTCGCCTTGTAGTACCTAATGGCTTCCTCACTAAACAACATATGGAGGGGGATGTCTTGCAAAAGGAAAAAACCACTTCAGCACAGACTGACCCTTTTCGTATATTTTAAGGAGAAACATAAACCAAGCAGGCAGGGGTTCACGATGAGAATACAATGGCCGTCGCGCCATCTGTATATAGGGATATACTAATGACATGATAATATACGATACATCATCAACAAATCACGTGATAATGTAATGATGTTGGAATCTAAAGGAGGTATCAGCATATCATTGCGTATCAAATCTGATAGGCAATTTACTAATATCCAGAAAGGTAAAACATTTCCCTGTTGATAAAAGTCCTTCATTAAAGTGTTATATACCTTGCATGCATCTAGATGTATCCTGTGATTTTATAGGTTTATAAATATAACGCAACATTTACCTGATTGTATGACTGAATAGTAGCTGCGAGCAGTCGTCATAGACCGGAAATGCTGCTAACAAAGCGAGATATAACAAAAGAGTTACAAATGTTATATCAATCTTTCGAAAGTCGCTGGAAACGGGACAGTGTTAATCTTGTGGTATATTTGTGATTGTGAATATATTTCGTGACGTCAATAGACAACAAGTCACTAGATATGATACAGTATCTAATTTCTATTTTGCGATGTCAGTAGACACAAAGTTACTAGATATGATACAGTATCTAATTACTATTTTGCGATGTCAGTAGACACAAAGTTACTAGATATGATACAGTATCTAATTTCTATTTTGCGATGTCAGTAGACACCAAGTCACTAGATATAATACAGTATCTAATTACTATTTTGCGATGTCAGTAGACACAAAGTCACTAGATATAATACAGTATCTAATTACTATTCTGCGATGTCAGTAGAAACAAAGTCACTAGATATGATACAGTATCTAATTACTATTTTGCGATGTCAGTAAACACGAGGAAGTGTCATATTACTATTTTGCAAAATCACTAGATACGGATGAGTGTCATATTCATCTTTATGCAAAGTCACTAAATGCGAGAGAATGTGTGATATTACGCTTTTGAAAACGTTATTAGAAAAGAAGCAGTGTGATGATAATTTTGTTGCAAAATTTCTAGATAAGATAGTGTAATTAGATAGGAGAAAGTGCCATATTACTTTATTCATAAAACTGCTAGATAGCAGTTAAATCGGATAGTGTTGACTTATGTTTTAATTCTAATGACGAAACTAAATTCTGAATAAATTAAAAGTATTAAAACATGTATAAACAAAACGACTTTTGTATTGCAAGACCTTTAAGACAAGACCGCCTTACTACAAATACATAACTTCTAGACATGGGATGTAGGTGTGGTGTGTACTGGTGATAGCAACGCTTACAAATATTAACGAGGTGGTTGCGTTTCAGAACTACTCACTATAATAGTGATATGTTGATAGCATAAATACTTACAAAATTATGAAACAAGAGGAGGGAACTTCTGTAGTGCTTACATACTTAATAGATACGGTAAAATTGTGTACCATTAATCAGCAATTAACTAGCAATAATCACATTAACCAGTATTCAACTGTTGTTTGTACTCATAAATCTAATGGAAATGAATAAATAGGCAATGATTTAACGTTGATGATTTGGATTTGAAGATCCGTTTGGAATGTTAGGCCTGGGACTTCGCAAGAAGAGATCAACAGATTCAGCTTATTCACATAGCAGACAGAAACGTGCCGTGTCAACTACAGGTGAATACCACTTAAATAAAAGTTGACAATTTTATCATGATAGAGAGTAGATACAGCACAACGGTTTTAATAGTCCATATATATATATATATATTGTTAATATGTGCAACGTTTTTGTAAATACCTCATTAATATGTATGATATATCTGGACAAAAACATAAAGTTAAACATCATTAACATGTAAAGTATGTTGGTTTATATCGTCATCGCAAACTGTTAATTCATGAGAAATACTGATGGATTTTAAGTACAGACGTTAAAATCAATTTTGTTAATACATATCTACATTATCAGTAGGTCCAGTATATATATATATATATATATATATATATACAAAATAAAGGCTATTATCATTGCTATATAAATCTTTAGAAATCCTTAGTTTAGAAATAAACTATACAGGTAACAATGGGTGATATGTTCAAAATATAATTAGATATTGGTTTCATCAATGCATACACAAATACAAAAATTTCTTGAATGCACAAGTATAAATAACACATACACTAAAGAGGCATATTTCGTTGATATGCATACTAGTACAACATACCAGATTGTTCGCGCACGATACGTCATCTAATGGACTCATTGATAAAACAAACGATGAAACGGAGAACAGAAATATCAGCAATGATCTGGTGTGCTGTTTAAGGAACAGTTTTGCTCATCAGTGTGCCTTTATTACAACAAATCATACGATATATAACGATGGACTGACTGACTTCTATGACATCTGTCGGTATTATTGACAAATTATACAATTTTACAACAGTATGGTAGTGTGTATAATCATCTTCACAACATCTTGTAATTGACTGTTATTTCGGTTCTTTTAATTTTGTTAGGTTTTTTTCCGGTGGTTAAAATTTCGCGGACTAACGTCAAACGGATGTATGCTTTGATGACGTCATGAAATTGACTACTGCCTCCTTCATAAAATTGATGTTTAAAATATCGAATTTTCGCGGTTTTATCCATCATAAAAAAGTAGCGAAAAACAAAGACCATAAAACCAACTCCTTTCACACTAAATATTTAATTCCAATTAATACACAGGTTTTCTTCCACAGTATATAATATATTATGGTAGAAATATGTACAGCCAACTTGAATATTGATGTTTAAAATTTATTGGTGGTTTTAACTTAAGACGACTTAATATTAAAGTCCTTGTAATCAATAGAACGATTCATTTCAGTAAAATACAGCCTTCATATGTTGTAACGGTATTAATAGATTTGGATGACTGTAATAATTAAATGAAATACACGTAACCCTTACATATACCATGCGAACATTCATTAAATGCGAATTGAAACTCAATCTCTAATGTAATTGATAAAGGAGTTATGTTATAGAAACAAAATGAAATCAGCATGACTTAATCCCAGACATTAGGCACGGAAAACTAATTTTTACAATATAAGGTAATTTTGAATATACATTTCAGGTTCCGTCCTCAAGCTATGAACTACATAATACTTTGTTGTCAGCAATAATTTTATTCCTTTTTATTTATGTTTGACAATTTCTTGCTCTTATTATAAAAATTTCTTCGTCACCTAAACTAAAACAAAAACATAACCTTTATTCCTGAGCAGCTGGCGGATCGAGCCCGGACATGATGCAGATGCTAACGACCTTCATGGGACAAAACAATATATCAGCAGAAATCATGTTGCAGCTGTTACTTCAAGTGTCACAAGAACCGACAAACACTCCACCTACAATGTCGCCCTCTAGTCATCAGATCTGGCCAACCAACAAACCAGCTGTTCAGCCTGCACCTACACCTAGTATACTACCGGCTCCTGTTCCAACTGCTTTTCCAGTTCCTGTACATACTGCCTTCCCAGCTCCTGTACCAACTGCCTTTCCAGTTCATAATCCACCTACGCCTTTCCCCCAACAGCCTGCACCTACTCCTTTTAATGTCCCAAAACTACCTCAAACAACAGGATTCAACACTCATTTAACTCCAACACAGAGTTCCGGCCTTAGTGGTATGGATGCCATGTTCGCCCTCGGTGGTCTAGGGGGAGGATTCAACAGTGGGCAGACGGCGGGGAGTACTAGTGGACTAAATACTGGTATGGGTTCAATGGCTGCTACTCTAGGATCGATGGGTGCACTTGGCGGTTCTATGGGTGCTTTAAGTGGTGATCTTGCAGCTCTCAGCGCTCTTGGATTAACAGGAATGGGAGGAACTTCTGGTGGATTTTCGTCCACTATGGGTACATCAAGTGGAATGGCCGGTCTTGGATCGCTAGCTTCTGCAACTAAACCAGCACAAAGCGCAGCGAATCCATTGGCAAGTGAGTATTGGTGTTGTGATATAATATTGATTTTGCCTTCAAACACTGCACCATTAAAAAAATGTAGACTATTAGTAGTCGGAATACTTACTAGTTTTACTTTTCTGTATATTTAGTCTCTGCATTGATGGGGAGCGCTGTAAACAGGGTACCAGCGAGTCTTGACGATACTGCTGCCATGGCGAAACTGACGCCATCACAGATGATAACAAAAAGTGAGTTTGTGTCATGTTGTTACATGTATATTTGCGTTTTGTGTAATGAACTCTTAAGTAAATTAATAAACTTCAGCTTCAGAAGTTGGAAGTGGAAATGGAATGCAGCATCAGACACTGAATCAGCTGATCAATAGCTAATTAATGAAAATACAGACGTTGATATTTAGTATTGTTTGGATATGAAATCACCACTTTCATTGACCAAGAGGTTCGTTTGACATTTGACGATAACAACGCAGGTGATATAGACATGTCAACAGACTCTTAAATCTAATTCAAAATTGATGAAACGAGGGAACAGATATGGACCGAAGACAATCAGCGACCTAAGCATACAAAGAGGTTGACCAGGTGTTCCGAAAGAAAAAAAAACGTAACGGTCAACGTCGTAATAAAAATACTTATCTTTTGTCGACAAAAAATGACCATTTATTTTTATTTGTACAGATTTCACTTTTTACTTATAATTGTCCACTGTCTTGTCCGATAAATCGTTATTTGAGCAGAATAAATATTTCTGTTATTTTCTGTTTCAGTGGCACAATATCAACAGATGGGTAAATATTGTTTACTATTGAATCCCTTTTTGTATCTGTATGATAATACACTCCAAGATACTTGGTGATAACTTCTAAGATTTTCTAAATGTTTACAAAATTAAAACAATCTATAACAGACGCAATGCTGTATTTATGCATTGGCAACTTCTTGTTGTGGGAGGTGTGGGCTTTAAAGGGTGAATAAATATTACCGAATATTTACAAATAATTTTATTATTTCTTTATTTAAAACAGGTCTTACAAGAGATATACTAGGTAAGTCGAAATCAATATAAAACAGTACGTAAAATATTGCTTTCTTTTTGAGAAATGAGTATATTCATTTGCAAATTAAAAAAAAGCTAAGTCGAAGTAGTCAATCACAGAGTTTTTGTCTTTAAATAATGTTAAAAGACTTTTAGTTTGGCTAGTTAAACAAACCACATAATGATATCAATATGTCATTACTGTTTCTCTGATTGTAGCTGATATAATGGACGTACCAGCTCACATGCGTGGCCGTACAGGTATGTATCATTTTAACTTGTCCATACAATAATGCATCTCGAATATTCAGGTACAATAAACTCGGTTAAATGGATATAAATAACAACATTGATTAATTTATCGTTTTCGTTGGGAATTTTTTAATTGAAAACAGGTCAGTAAAAGTTATCAGTTATCAAACTGACACAATAACATGCATTACCGCATAAAAAACATTGTTCTTGAAAATATAATAACATTTTATGGACACACAACCATTAAGTACACGTACGATGTTAAAGTGTTAGCTTATAATTACATGTCCTTACTTGCTCATCGATTACAATATGTTTATCAGAACTAAAAGATATTATTGGATGCTGCCTGTATAATCCTTCATGTGGAACAGCCATCGACGTTTCCATGTAAACATTACTAGTGTAGAATGGTTATTTGCTGCTCGTCAATCATAGTACATTGAATCTTTATTCTTCCTGGCTGTTTTATATCGTGACATTTGTAGATAAACATTCTATGATACAATTTTCCTGATGCAGTAAATATATTTTATCTCTGTTAGGAGATCCTATCATCCTGCCCCCAAAGGTTGAGGGTAAGTATCGCAACATATGTCTATTACTGGTATATATCGTGTCGGTAATGTATTGATTAGCATTGTCCGATGATTCAGTGTAGATTCACAGTTCTCGTCTCACATCTCTAACTGCCATTTTCTTTTCTCAATTCTCAAGTTTACGTTGTCTCATGATTATCTAGATAACCAGAGAATGCAATAGCCCTCAAATTTTATGTCACTTTCTGACTGTATCATTTCCTGGTCATAAGATTATCCAATTGATCACATTTACCAAAAGCTAGTAACGTTATAATATGTTAACGCATGTAAGTTCTCATTGTCCATAACATTATCTATATTACATATCAATATTCCGTTTTACAGCCAAAGCTGTCATGCTACGATCACGTGAGTATAACAAACTATTTGTAAATCAATAACCTTATCATGATGAAAAGTGCACAAATTATTTGAACAAGTTCGAATTACGAAACAGGAGTTTCTTGTCCACGTGATTTTTGACGGGGAGTTCTTGCTTCTCGAGCCAAAAAAGCGACATTAACACTTAAGGAATTAGGAAACAGTTGTATTCTTGTTTGACACTAACGTCTCTCATCGTGTTAAAAAGCACTATCCATTTATGTGTATTTTATAAAATCTTCGAGATAACAAGTGCTAGAAACTTTTGGTGGAATTTTAGTCGTCGAGGTTTGACATAACCTGCATGACACGTTTGAATTTATTAAAAAAATGGCACGATTGAGAATGCGCATGCATGTTGAATTCCTCATATAATTCCTGATATAAGAAAATTGCTAAATCTATTAATTGTGTCCGCATCTAAATTTTGACAATTTTACGATAATGTTGGAGCTTCCTCAGTCGCCTCCTTATAAAATCACTGACGAGTCATAAAAGGACAAACAGCTGTACGAAGCATCTAACTTCATTATGTGGCTATACAGAATATCAAAATTTGCCACGCAATTGCGTGTCTTTTGTTCATTCACTGATTACAATGTAGCTCAAACGATTCAAATCCCCTTTTGGCCAAAATTGACTTGGGCACACTGACTTGTGAAGTTTGATCAATATTCCTCTAAGAAAGCAGTCACGAGATTGTTGACAAGGATTATTTGTTAAGTAACGATGACCTTGCACTCTTCCATTGACCTGAGACTCGACATTGTTCTCGATATTATCGTCCTTTATAGGAATTTGAATATTGTTAAAACCCCACAAGAAATAAAGCCGCTTCAGTGCAGAATTTTCTGCTAAAAATGCTCATGACCTTGCCCTTACAAATCTGAAACACAGTTAATTGAGCAAAAATACTTAATCATAATCTAGAGAAGTTTAATCAAAACCACGTGCCTTTAAGTTGTGAAAGCGATTGTTTAAAAATATCGATAGTTGTCTTTATTTTACAGACCTGAAACAAATAAATAAAGTTTGATTGATATACCTCAAGTAAAGACGCCCACGAGTGTAACAGAAAAAAGTGTCATGTCACGTTCGGGAATATCCTTATATCTCCTCCTCGATATCCATACATAGTTCTAAATAATTGCAACAAAGCTGTAACTCATTACAAGTCCAAGATGGGCTTGATTTTTGTAAAGCTTCACAACTGTAAATGTAGCAGATTCGGTTGTTGAAATATTATGACTCAGTTACACATATGTTATAGCAACAATATTACAAATCCTTTATATACATTATTAAATACAAATTTCCTTTATATTATTGTTGCAGTCGGGAGAACGCCAGACCAAATAGGTAAGCAGTGACATCAATATCTAAGTTATATGCTGTCTGAATTGTCAACCTATCATGATATTTGAATTATCAGCTGTAATTTATTCCAAATATTGAAAACTGTATGCCAATGTCAATGAACGTCGGAATGGTATTTTTCAGAAATATTCTTTTTTCTGTGCGTTATGGAGCTCATCAATGCTCGTTGGTATGACATGTGGTTACGTTGCATTACTATATTTAATTTAAAACTTACATAAAGAGAGTCGGTGATGAAGCAGAAGACGCTTTCCTTTCCGGAATATGTGGTTTTGCCCTCTTTATGTAAATTTTCAGATACCTGCTTGTAAATCTATCTTTTGTGCATACTTTATCATAGTTCCAACGAAACTGAGTTTGGATTCAGATGTTGTTTACATTTTCTATTACATTTTCGTAATTTTGCTATTTTATTGATTGTAACTGATAAGATAAAATCCTAGTAATACAGACATTGTGAATACTGTTTCAGCTGATGTATTAGGAGATATGGTAGCAGCAGCGAGTAAGTATAACATGTGTATAAATAAGGTTATGTTAATTATAAAAATGTTTAATGTTTTGCAAAAAAAATGTCATAATGTGTTTTAATTTTGGATATTGGTCATATGACATTAATGTGAGGGAAAATATGCCTGATGTAATGACTCGGAATTATGTCCTAATAACGTTTGAATCTTCAAGGCTTTTACTCCGAAAACGACAAGCATTTAAAGATATTTAAAAATGTTGAGGCATGACATATGAAATACAACAACGGATATAAATTTGGACTGTTAAGGTGTTTGAATATCTCTTAATGTGTACAATGACATGAAAATTGATATGACCTGGACGTCTTTAAATTATACTTCAAACAGACAAAAGGGACATCTGCAACATTCATTTACTCAATTAGAATTTTGGAATATCATTCGACAATAAATCTCAGAAAGTTGGACTAAATGTTTGCATATCAACTTATTGGTCATCTGCGCAAATATCTGTTAAATTCATTTTGTCAATAGATGTTCTAATTGATATATGTTTATTTATAGCGTCACCATCAGCCATGAGGATGAAAGGTGAGTAGCCGTAATATGTATATCACACCGTGATGCATGGACAGTAAAATTACAAGAAATCCGTTTTTATTACTAATGATATTATCTGATGAAATGTTATTGTTTGTTTTATGAATGAACTTTGATATTTTCGTATTTTTATAATAAATGAATACACCTGTAATGTTCCGACATTTCGACAAGTTTAGTTTCCCATTTGGCTGTATTTTATTATATATTTAAAATAGTATTCACCTGTGTAACTCTTTACAAATTTTTGACATGCTTCTTATACTATTTTGTTGAATCTTTTAGAACTGAAATAAGAAAATCGTTCAAAACTACAATAATTTCATTTCTATTGACACCATACTTGTTCCTGTTTCAGCCGCAATGCAATCCGCTGTGATGTTAGGCCATAGAGGTAAGTTACATGAAACCGTAATGTTAAATGGTTTTCTTACAACGAATTTTCAGTATGAGCTAACGAACTACAGCATTACCTATGAGTTTTGATGAGTATAATATATTGGATTATTGCAATATCACAATACTACTTTCCGCATACATTAATCTATGTGATTACATATTTATTTAAACATTTGCCATTCAATTGATCACACTGACATTTTTCTTTTCTTTCATAGGTTGAATGAGTTCCAGATAGCTGGACTAGTCTATAAACATTTAAATGGAAATTGTCGACAATATTCATGACGAAGCAGGTGAACGAGACTGGGGTATGCCCACACCGACACTGCCGACTGAGTGCCAATCATCTTAATCGACGTGTGGATTGTCTCCCTTCATCACGATTTGGATCTAGTTAGATATTTTATATCTAGCTATATTCATATACGGTTCGGAATAATAGATCATTTCCTTTTCATCATTTGAACATTATGAAATGAAACCTGATTAATATATGTTTGTTGAAGTGCCTCTGTTTATCAGAACAGTTTATTTCATTTTGACTTAGAGCTATGACGATTTATGTCGCGTCACAAAAGGATATTTTCGGATATTTTATAGAAATTGTATACTATCTAGAATAAGTTCCTGTTGTACATGTTATCACGTCAATGAAGTGGTATAACAGATACAGGTATTAAGGAATGAATAACATAAAGAGGGTGAATATCAATGTTAAATGTATATTTCTGTGAAATCTGATTTGTGATGAAATGATTAATATTAGTTTTTGAAGAATGAATGAACGTGTTTGACATGACACAAACCACACAAATAAACAAAGCTATTGTCAGTCAATTATTCGATTTATTAAAATGCATATTGTCATAATCATATAAGTGGTGACGAACGGATTTATAGAGTTATTGTTTTCGAAACTAAGTGTAACTAACAACATGTTTATCAAGCCTACTAAATAAATGTAATAAGATTAAGCACGGACATTGAAATTGATGCACGATTTAAAGCAGTGACTTCGTATACATTATTCTATAATGTAGATTATCATGACAACACAATGCTTTGTCTATTTCACTGAACCTGTTTTCACAATGAACACTAATATTTTATACAGTAATAAAACAGTTTTACATATTTTGTATAGTTATGTTCTCTTAAGCACTTTGCAACGTGTCCTTAATGGACACTCCTGTTGCACCTAATATAGATATGCTTAAAATAATAATTTTGATTTTCATTACAATGAGCATGGAATATGTAAGCTTAATAACATGACTATGTCTCTCTTTCCTTTCTAATGAATTAGGACCCACTGTTCTGGTTCTATGTCATGTTCTTCAAAGATTACTTGTCCAGGCCATAACATTTCAACTGACGAAAATATCTATTTGGACCGTAAAACATAATTAAAACATCCACATGTGGTGTGCAGTGCAGAAAAATGAGATCCCTGTTACTTGCACATCTACGTGCTTATGACATTCTTGCCGTACGCATGAGAGAACGTCACAATCAGCCGTCAAACTTGTAAGAGCTGACCAAAGCTACTGAATAGAACAACGTGTCTCCTAGAACTACCGACCTGTTTAATCAGGCTGACCAAAGCTACTGAATAGAACAACGTCTCTCCTAGAACTACCGACCTGTTTAATCAGGCTGACCAAAGCTACTGGATAGAACAATGTGTCTCCTAGAACTACCGACCTGTTTAATCAGGCTGACCAAAGCTACTGGATAGAACATCTCTCCTAGAACTACCGACCTGTGTAATCAGGCTGACCACAGCTGATGAATAGAACAACGATGGCGTTGTGATGTTCATTACCTCGCAATCATTAGTCTGTCACGCCAAATTGATGGGTATGTATTCAAAAGTTACGATATGTTCCTCAGAGAGACATCTCTCAAGCATGATAGCAACCGCACGTATATATATACCAACATATATCAGAAATATATCGTTTTCCATTAGCCGTGCATCCTCAAAAAGTGATGCCCACTAAGGCATGACTAATTGTTACTCCATGCATAGAAATTCAGTCGTGTAATCTCTCTAGGCATTTGTAAAATGAATAAATATATAAAACACCTTTGATATGGTAATATATGATTATTATCTTTTGCGATACCAAATCTCAATATATCCAAATAGTGAAAATAAGGCCACGCCTGGCTGGTTTTCAATAAAAGACCATACCATTGATTGGAATATTTATGGCATATTTATAGATGGTGGGGCTACTGGGAACTCTGTGTTTGATATACACTGTACAGGGATGGGTTTGATATCCCTACATCTACATATCTACCCAAGAGGAGTTAGTCATGAAGATAATACTGTATAACTTATATATAAGTGTTTTATGAGTGTGTATTTACTATTATGTAAACTCAACATTATATTATAGGTAGTGTGAATAGGTACGATATAAAAAAAATGCGTTATTGTATTGTCGTTACCGGGTATGGGTATGCTCCACAGTTATAGTAATCATTGTTATCAATGATATCACATGTGACATTGGTCTCAACTTTAACGTCGAATAGCACCAAATGTTTTATAATTAGTTATTCGTACATGTTTGATAAGGATTCACAAAGTAAATGATTCATCAATCCAAATATAAACTAGTGTTAAGACTAGTAGATTAGTAAAAATAAAGGCATGACCAATATCACAGAGCATTACCATGACTCATATCACAAAACATTCACCTGATCCTCATCACAGAATCTTTCCATGACCCATATAACAGATAATTTCTATGACCTTTCACAGAACCTGTCCATGACCTTTCACAGAACCTTTCTATGACCTTTCACAGAACCTTTCTATGACCTTTCACAGAACCTTTCTATGACCTTTTCACACAACCTTTCTATGACCCATATCACATAACCTTTCTATGACCCATATCACATAACCTTTCTATGACCCATATCACATAACCTTTCTATGACCCATATCACATAACCTTTCTATGACCTTTTCACACAACCTTTCTATGACCCTTAACAGAACCTTTCTATGACCCATATCACATAACCTTTCTATGACCCATATCACATAACCTTTCTATGACCCATATCACATAACCTTTCTATGACCCATATCACATAACCTTTCTATGACCCATATCACATACCCTTTCTATGACCCTTAGCAGAACCTTTCTATGACCCATATCACATAACCTTTCTATGACCCATATCACATAACCTTTCTATGACCCATATCACATAACCTTTCTATGACCCATATCACATAACCTTTCTATGACCCATATCACATAACCTTTCTATGACCCATATCACATAACCTTTCTATGACCCTTAACAGAACCTTTCTATGACCCTTTTCACATAACCTTTCTATGACCCATATCACATAACCTTTCTATGACCCATATCACATAACCTTTCTATGACCCATATCACATAACCTTTCTATGACCCATATCACATAACCTTTCTATGACCCATATCACATAACCTTTCTATGACCCATATCACATAACCTTTCTATGACCCATATCACATAACCTTTCTATGACCCATATCACATAACCTTTCTATGACCCTTAACAGAACCTTTCTATGACCCTTTTCACATAACCTTTCTATGACCCATATCACATAACCTTTCTATGACCCATATCACATAACCTTTCTATGACCCATATCACATAACCTTTCTATGACCCATATCACATAACCTTTCTATGACCTTTTCACACAACCTTTCTATGACCCTTAACAGAACCTTTCTATGACCCATATCACATAACCTTTCTATGACCCATATCACATAACCTTTCTATGACCCATATCACATAACCTTTCTATGACCCATATCACATAACCTTTCTATGACCCACCTTTCTATGACCCATATCACATAACCTTTCTATGACCCATATCACATAACCTTTATATGACCCATATCACATAACCTTTCTATGACCCATATCACATAACCTTTCTATGACCCATATCACATAACCTTTCTATGACCCTTAACATAACCTTTCTATGACCCATATCACATAACCTTTCTATGACCCATATCACATAACCTTTCTATGACCTTTTCACAAAACCTTTCTATGACCCTTAACAGAACCTTTCTATGACCTATATCACATAACCTTTCTATGACCCATATCACATAACCTTTATATGACCCATATCACATAACCTTTCTATGACCCATATCACATAACCTTTCTATGACCCTTTTCACATAACCTTTCTATGACCCTTTTCACATAACCTTTCTATGACCCATATCACATAACCTTTCTATGACCCATATCACATAACCTTTCTATGACCCATATCACATAACCTTAATATGACCCTTAACATAACCTTTCTATGACCCATATCACATAACCTTTCTATGACCCATATCACATAACCTTTCTATGACCCATATCACATAACCTTTCTATGACCCATATCACACAACCTTTCTATGACCCATATCACATAACCTTTCTATGACCCATATCACATAACCTTTCTATGACCCATATCACATAACCTTTCTATGACCCATATCACATAACCTTTCTATGACCTTTTCACACAACCTTTCTATGACCCTTAATAGAACCTTTCTATGACCTATATCACATAACCTTTCTATGACCCATATCACATAACCTTTCTATGACCCATATCACATAACCTTTCTATGACCCATATCACATAACCTTTCTATAACCCATATCACATAACCTTACTATGACCCTTAACAGAACCTTTCTATGACCCATATCACACAACCTTTCTATGACCCATATCACATAACCTTTCTATGAACCATATCACATAACCTTTCTATGACCTTTTCACACAACCTTTCTATGGCCCTTAACAGAACCTTTCTATGACCCATATCACATAACCTTTCTATGACCCATATCACATAACCTTTCTATGACCCATATCACACAACCTTTCTATGACCCATATCACATAACCTTTCTATGACCCATATCACATAACCTTTCTATGACCCATATCACATAACCTTTCTATGACCTTTTCACACAACCTTTCTATGACCCTTAACAGAACCTTTCTATGACCTATATCACATAACCTTTCTATGACCCATATCACATAACCTTTCTATGACCCATATCACATAACCTTTCTATGACCCATATCACATAACCTTTCTATGACCCATATCACATAACCTTTCTATGACCCTTAACATAACCTTTCTATGACCTTTTCACACAACCTTTCTATGACCCTTAACAGAACCTTTCTATGACCCATATCACATAACCTTTCTATGACCCATATCACATAACCTTTCTATGACCCATATCACATAACCTTTCTATGACCCATATCACATAACCTTTCTATGACCTTTTCACACAACCTTTCTATGACCCTTAACAGAACCTTTCTATGACCCATATCACATAACCTTTCTATGACCCATATCACATAACCTTTCTATGACCTAAAATAGATGATCACGTTAGTTCATAAAAACTTCTGTTCTGATAAGCTCTCTTCAACGCATGTTCAGAATTAGACGTTGTAGAATCAATGTCTGTACCGGTGTTGTTGTATAGATTTATATGTATGGTTGGAAGAACTTTACAAAAATAACAACTGAAAGTTATGACTGTTTTATAAACTGGTAGTTTAAATTACCATGGAATCCTCCCATGACGTCATCACGCTCACGTGACATCCGCAGGAACAGACACCTTCTCCTACTAAAATAAATGTAATCATAACTTATATCATAGACGATGTATTTTACTCTAATGTAATGCAGGCTGTAAATGCTATAGTCGGGGAATAATCCGTAAGTGTTCAAATATATCAAACTTGATACAGGGAAAGCTGGCGATTCCACAGATGACTGGAGGCAGATACACAATTACACATTTAACCGGAGGCAGACAAAGATCAAATAGTTGACTAGAGGCAAATATCTACATATGTAAAAGTTTGTGTACACCTTGTGTAACATGTATACATATGTAAAAGTTTGTGTACACCTTGTGTAACATATATACATATGTGAAAGTTTGTGTACACCTTGTGTAACATATATACATATGTGAAAGTTTGTGTATCATATAACGTATGTAAAAGTTTGTGTACACCTTGTGTAACATATATACATATGTGAAAGTTTGTGTATCATATAACGTATGTAAAAGTTTGTGTACACCTTGTTATCAGTTCTCTTGTTCCAATCAGGTCCATAACAGATTGTATCAGTTCTCGTGTTCTAACCAGGTCTATAACAGATTGTATCAGTTCTCGTGTTCCAATCAGGTCTATAACAGATTGTATCAGTTCTCGTGTTCTAACCAGGTCTATAACAGATTGTATCAGTTCTCTTGTTCCAATCAGGTCCATAACAGATTGTATCAGTTCTCGTGTTCCAATCAGGTTTATAACAGTTTGTATCAGTTCTCGTGTTCTAACCAGGTCTATAACAGATTGTATCAGTTCTCGTGTTCCAATCAGATCTATAACAGATTGTATCAGTTCTCGTGTTCCAATCAGGTCTATAACAGATTGTATCAGTTCTCGTGTTCTAACCAGGCCTATAACAGATTGTATCAGTTCTCGTGTTCTAACCAGGCCTATAACATATTGTATCAGTTCTCGTGTTCTAACCAGGTCTATAACAGATTGTATCAGTTCTCGTGTTCTAACCAGGTCTATAACAGATTGTATCAGTTCTCGTGTTCTAACCAGGCCTATAACAGATTGTATCAGTTCTCGTGTTCCAATCAGGCCTATAACAGATTGTATCAGTTCTCGTGTTCTAACCAGGTCTATAACAGATTGTATCAGTTCTCGTGTTCCAATCAGATCTATAACAGATTGTATCAGTTCTTCTGTTCCAATCAGGTCCATAACAGATTGTATCAGTTCTCGTGTTCTAACCAGGTCTATAACAGATTGTATCAGTTCTCGTGTTCTAACCAGGTCTATAACAGATTGTATCAGTTCTCGTGTTCTAACCAGGCCTATTACAGATTGTATCAGTTCTCGTGTTCTAACCAGGTCTTTAACATATTGTATCAGTACTCGTGTTCCAATCATGCCTATAACAGCTTGCTTCAGTACTCGTGTTCCAATCAGGTCTATAACAGCTTGCTTCAGTACTCGTGTTCCAATCAGGTCTATAACAGCTTGCTTCAGTACTCGTGTTCCAATCAGGTCTATAACAGCTTGCTTCAGTACTCGTGTTCCAATCAGGTCTATAACAGCTTGCTTCAGTACTCGTGTTCCAATCAGGTCTATAACAGCCTGTTTCAGTACTCGTGTTCCAATCAGGTCTGTAACAGCTTGCTTCAGTACCCGTGTTCCAATTAGGTCTATAACAGCCTGCTTCAGTACTCGTGTTCCAATCAGGTCTTCTTTCAGTACTCGTGTTCCAATCAGGTCTATAACAGATTGTATCAGTTCTCGTGTTCTAACCAGGTCTATAACAGATTGTATCAGTTCTCGTGTTCCAATCAGATCTATAACAGATTGTATCAGTTCTCGTGTTCCAATCAGGTCTATAACAGATTGTATCAGTTCTCGTGTTCAAACCAGGTCTATAACAGATTGTATCAGTTCTCGTGTTCAATCAGGTCTATAACAGATTGTTCTCGTGTTCCAATCAGTTCTCGTGTTAATCAGGTCTATAACAGATTGTATCAGTTCTCGTGTTCCAATCAGGTCTATAACAGATTGTATCAGTTCTCGTGTTCCAATCAGTTCTATAACAGATTGTATCAGTTCTCGTGTTCCAATCAGGTCCATAACAGATTGTATCAGTTCTCGTGTTCTAACCAGGTCTATAACAGATTGTATCAGTTCTCGTGTTCCAATCAGGTCTATAACAGATTGTATCAGTTCTCGTGTTCTAACCAGGACTATAACAGATTGTATCAGTTCTCGTGTTCTAACCAGGCCTATAACAGATTGTATCAGTTCTCGTGTTCTAACCAGGCCTATGACAGATTGTATCAGTTCTCGTGTTCTAACCATGCCTATAACAGATTGTATCAGTTCTCTTGTTCTAACTAGGCCTTTAACAGATTGTATCAGTTCTCGTGTTCTAACCAGGCCTATAACAGATTGTATCAGTTCTCGTGTTCTAACCAGGTCTATAACAGATTGTATCAGTTCTCGTGTTCCAATCAGATCTATAACAGATTGTATCAGTTCTCGTGTTCCAATCAGGTCTATAACAGATTGTATCAGTTCTCGTGTTCTAACCAGGTCTTTAACAGATTGTATCAGTTCTCGTGTTCTAACCAGGTCTATAACAGATTGTATCAGTTCTCGTGTTCCAATCAGGTCTATAACAGATTGTATCAGTTCTCGTGTTCCAATCAGGTCCATAACAGATTCTATCAGTTCTCGTGTTCCAATCAGGTTTATAACAGTTTCAGTTCTCGTGTTCCAATCAGGCTTAACAGTATCACTCGTGTTCCAATCAGGTCTATAACAGCTTGCTTCAGTACTCGTGTTCCAATCAGGTCTATAACAGCTTGCTTCAGTACTCGTGTTCCAATCAGGTCTATAACAGCCTGCTTCAGTACTCGTGTTCCAATCAGGTCTTCTTTCAGTACTCGTGTTCCAATCAGGTCTATAACAGCTTCCTTCAGTACTCGTGTTCCAATCAGGTCTGTAACAGCTTGCTTCAGTACTCGTGTTCCAATCAGGTCTATAACAGCCTGCTTCAGTACTCGTGTTCCAATCAGGTCTATAACAGATTGTATCAGTTCTCTTGTTCCAATCAGGTCCATAACAGATTGTATCAGTTCTCGTGTTCCAATCAGGTTTATAACAGTTTGTATCCTATAACAGTGTCTCAGTTCTCGTGTTCCAATCAGGTCTATAACAGATTGTATCAGTACTCGTGTTCCAATCAGGTCTATAACAGATTGTATCAGTTCTCGTGTTCCAATCAGGTCTATAACAGATTGTATCAGTTCTCGTGTTCCAATCAGGTCCATAACAGATTGTATCAGTTCTCGTGTTCCAATCAGGTCCATAACAGATTGTATCAGTTCTCGTGTTCCAATCAGGTTTATAACAGTTTGTATCAGTTCTCGTGTTCTAACCAGGTCTATAACAGATTGTATCAGTTCTCGTGTTCCAATCAGATCTATAACAGATTGTATCAGTTCTCTTGTTCCAATCAGGTCCATAACAGATTGTATCAGTTCTCGTGTTCTAACCAGGCCTATAACAGATTGTATCAGTTCTCGTGTTCTAACCAGGCCTATAACAGATTGTAACCAGGTCTATAACAGATTGTATCAGTTCTCGTGTTCTAACCAGGTCTATAACAGATTGTATCCGTTCTCGTGTTCTAACCAGGTCTATAACAGATTGTATCAGTTCTCTTGTTCCAATCAGGTCCATAACAGATTGTATCAGTTCTCGTGTTCTAACCAGGTCTATAACAGATTGTATCAGTTCTCGTGTTCCAATCAGATCTATAACAGATTGTATCAGTTCTCGTGTTCTAAACAGGCCTATAACAGATTGTATCAGTTCTCGTGTTCTAACCAGGTCTTATAACAGATTGTATCAGTTCTCGTGTTCCAATCAGGTCTATAACAGATTGTATCAGTTCTCGTGTTCTAACCAGGCCTATAACAGATTGTATCAGTTCTCGTGTTCTAACCAGGCCTATAACAGATTGTATCAGTTCTCGTGTTCCAATCAGGTCTATAACAGCTTGCTTCAGTACTCGTGTTCCAATCAGGTCTATAACAGCTTGCTTCAGTACTCGTGTTCCAATCAGGTCTATAACAGCTTGCTTCAGTACTCGTGTTCCAATCAGGTCTATAACAGCCTGATTCAGTACTCGTGTTCCAATCAGGTCTTCTTTCAGTACTCGTGTTCCAATCAGGTCTATAACAGCCTGCTTCAGTTCTCGTGTTCTAACCAGGCCTATAACAGATTGTATCAGTTCTCGTGTTCCAATCAGGTCTATAACAGATTGTATCAGTACTCGTGTTCCAATCAGGTCAATAACAGATTGTATAACAGATTGTATCAGTTCTCGTGTTCCAATCAGGTCTATAACAGATTGTATCAGTTCTCGTGTTCCAATCAGGTCTATAACAGATTGTATCAGTTCTCGTGTAACCAGGTCTATAACAGATTGTATCAGGTGTTATAACAGTCTTATTGTATCAGTTCTCGTGTTCCAACCAGGTCTATAACAGTTCTCGTGTTCCAATCAGGTCTATAACAGATTGTATCAATCAGGTCTATATTGTATCAGTTCTCGTGTTCTAACCAGGTCTTTAACAGATTGTATCAGTTCTCGTGTTCCAATCAGGTCTATAACAGATTGTATCAGTTCTCGTGTTCCAACCAGGTCTATAACAGATCCAACCAGGTCTATCAGTATCAGTTCTCGTGTTCCAATCAGGTCTATAACAGATTGTATCAGTTCTCTTGTTCCAATCAGGCCTATAACAGATTGTATCAGTTCTCGTGTTCCAATCAGGTCTATAATCAGTTCGTGTTCTAACCAGGTCTATAACAGATTGTATCAGTTCTCGTGTTCTAACCAGGTCTATAACAGATTGTATCAGTTCTCGTGTTCCAATCAGATCTATAACAGATTGTATCTGTTCTCTTGTTCCAATCAGGCCCATAACAGATTGTATCAGTTCTCGTGTTCTAACCAGGTCTATCAATCAGGTCTATAACAGATTGTATCAGTTCGTGTTCAATCAGGTCTATAACAGTTGTATC
The DNA here is from genome assembly GCF_031769215.1 of Ylistrum balloti. Taxonomy (NCBI): domain Eukaryota; kingdom Metazoa; phylum Mollusca; class Bivalvia; order Pectinida; family Pectinidae; genus Ylistrum; species Ylistrum balloti. Next base: position 455,574 of record NW_026782352.1, read on the forward strand.
AGTTCAGGTCTCTATAACAGATTGTATCAGTACTCGTGTTCCAATCAGGTCTATAACAGATTGTATCAGTTCCCTTGTTCCAATCAGGTCCATAACAGATTGTATCAGTTCTCGTGTTCCAATCAGGTCCATAACAGATTGTATCAGTTCTCGTGTTCTAACCAGGCCTATAACAGATTGTACAGTGTTCCAATCAGGTCTATAACAGATTGTATCAGTTCTCGTGTTCTAACCAGGTCTATAACAGATTGTATCAGTTCTCGTGTTCTAACCATGTCTATAACAGATTGTATCAGTTCTCGTGTTCCAATCAGATCTATAACAGATTGTATCACTTCTCTTGTTCCAATCAGGTCCATAACAGATTGTATCAGTTCTCGTGTTCTAACCAGGTCTATAACAGATTGTATCAGTTCTCGTGTTCCAATCAGGTCTATAACAGATTGTATCAGTTCTCGTGTTCTAACCAGGTCTATAACAGATTGTATCAGTTCTCGTGTTCCAATCAGGTCTATAACAGATTGTATCAGTTCTCGTGTTCCAATCAGGTCTATAACAGATTGTTTCAGTTCTCGTGTTCCAATGTAACAGCTTGCTTCAGTTCTCTTGTTCCAATCAGGTCTATAACAGATTGTATCAGTTCTCGTGTTCCAATCAGGTCTATAACACAGATTGTATCAGTTCTCGTGTTCCAATCAGGTCAGTACTCGTGTTAACAGGTCTATAACAGATTGTTCAGTTCTCGTGTTCTAACCAGGTCTATAACAGATTGTATCAGTTCTCGTGTTCCAATCAGATCTATAACAGATTGTATCAGTTCTCTTGTTCCAATCAGGTCCATAACAGATTGTATCAGTTCTCGTGTTCTAACCAGGTCTATAACAGATTGTATCAGTTCTCGTGTTCTAACCAGGTCTATAACAGATTGTATCAGTTCTCGTGTTCTAACCAGGCCTATAACAGATTGTATCAGTTCTCGTGTTCTAACCAGGTCTATAACAGATTGTATCAGTTCTCGTGTTCTAACCAGGTCTATAACAGATTGTATCAGTTCTCGTGTTCTAACCAGGTCTATAACAGATTGTATCAGTTCTCGTGTTCTAACCAGGTCTATAACAGATTGTATCAGTTCTCGTGTTCTAACCAGGTCTATAACAGATTGTATCAGTTCTCGTGTTCTAACCAGGCCTATAACAGATTGTATCAGTTCTCGTGTTCTAACCAGGTCTATAACAGATTGTATCAGTTCTCGTGTTCTAACCAGGTCTATAACAGATTGTATCAGTTCTCGTGTTCTAACCAGGTCTATAACAGATTGTATCAGTTCTCGTGTTCTAACCAGGCCTATAACAGATTGTATCAGTTCTCGTGTTCTAACCAGGTCTAGAACAGATTGTATCAGTTCTCGTGTTCCAATCAGGTCTATAACAACTTGCTTCAGTACTCGTGTTCCAATCAGGTCTATAACAGCTTGCTTCAGTACTCGTGTTCCAATCAGGTCTATAACAGCTTCCTTCAGTACTCGTGTTCCAATCAGGTCTGTAACAGCTTGCTTCAGTACTCGTGTTCCAATCAGGTCTATAACAGCTTGTTCCAATCAGTTCTCGTGTTCCAATCAGGTCTATTCTTCAATAACCAGGTCTATACACAGTACTCGTGTTCCAATCAGGTCTATAACAGCTTCCTTCAGTACTCGTGTTCCAATCAGGTCTGTAACAGCTGGCTTCAGTACTCGTGTTCCAATCAGGTCTGTAACAGCTGGCTTCAGTACTCGTGTTCCAATCAGGTCTATAACAGCCTGCTTCAGTACTCGTGTTCCAATCAGGTCTATAACTGCCTGCTTCAGTACTCGTGTTCCAATCAGGTCTATAACAGATTGTATCAGTTCTCTTGTTCCAATCAGGTCCAATCAGGTCCATAACAGATTGTATCAGTTCTCGTGTTCTAACCAGGTCTATAACAGATTGTATCAGTTCTCGTGTTCTAACCAGGTCTATAACAGATTGTATCAGTTCTCGTGTTCCAATCAGGTCTATAACAGCCTGTTTCAGTACTCGTGTTCCAATCAGGTCTATAACAGATTGTATCAGTTCTCTTGTTCCAATCAGGTCCATAACAGATTGTATCAGTTCTCGTGTTCCAATCAGGTCTATAACAGATTGTATCAGTTCTCGTGTTCTAACCAGGTCTATAACAGATTGTATCAGTTCTCGTGTTCTAACCAGGTCTATAACAGATTGTATCAGTTCTCGTGTTCTAACCAGGTCTATAACAGATTGTATCAGTTCTCGTGTTCTAACCAGGTCTATAACAGATTGTATCAGTTCTCGTGTTCTAACCAGGTCTATAACAGATTGTATCAGTTCTCGTGTTCCAATCAGATCTATAACAGATTGTATCAGTTCTCGTGTTCTAACCAGGTCTATAACAGATTGTATCAGTTCTCGTGTTCCAATCAGATCTATAACAGATTGTATCAGTTCTCTTGTTTGTATCAGTTCTCGTGTTCCAATCAGGTCTATAACAGATTGTATCAGTTCTCGTGTTCCAATCAGATCTATAACAGATTGTATCAGTTCTATAACAGATTGTATCAGTTCTCGTGTTCTAACCAGGTCTATAACAGATTGTATCAGTTCTCGTGTTCCAATCAGATCTATAACAGATTGTATCAGTTCTCGTGTTCCAATCAGGTCTATAACAGATTGTATCAGTTCTCGTGTTCTAACCAGGTCTATAACAGATTGTATCAGGTCTATAACAGATTGTTCTCGTGTTCTAACCAGGTCTATAACACATTGTATTGTATCAGTTCTCGTGTTCTAACCAGGTCTATAACAGATTGTATCAGTTCTCGTGTTCTAACCAGGCCTATAACAGATTGTATCAGTTCTCGTGTTCTAACCAGGCCTATAACAGATTGTATCAGTTCTCGTGTTCTAACCAGGCCTATAACAGATTGTATCAGTTCTCGTGTTCTAACCAGGTCTATAACAGATTGTATCAGTTCTCGTGTTCTAACCAGGTCTATAACAGATTGTATCAGTTCTCGTGTTCTAACCAGGCCTATAACAGATTGTATCAGTTCTCGTGTTCTAACCAGGCCTATAACAGATTGTATCAGTTCTCGTGTTCTAACCAGGCCTATAACAGATTGTAATGTGGTACACTCTGCTAGGTGTTATCTGCTAGGTTACATGTGGTACACTCTGCTAGGTTATGTTAGGTACACTCTGCTAGGTGTTATACGTGGTACACTCTGCTAGGTTACATGTGGTACACTCTGCTAGGTGTTATACGTGGTACACTCTGCTAGGTTACATGTGGTACACTCTGCTAGGTGTTATACGTGGTACACTCTGCTAGGTTACATGTGGTACACTCTGCTAGGTGTTATACGTGGTACACTCTGCTAGGTTACATATGATACACTCTGCTAGGTGTTATACGTGGTACACTCTGCTAGGTTACATATGATACACTCTGCTAGGTGTTATACGTGGTACACTCTGCTAGGTTACATATGATACACTCTGCTAGGTGTTATACGTGGTACACTCTGCTAGGTGTTATACGTGGTACACTCTGCTAGGTTACATATGATACACTCTGCTAGGTGTTATACGTGGTACACTCTGCTAGGTGTTATACGTGGTACACTCTGCTAGGTGTTATACGTGGTACACTCTGCTAGGTTACATGTGGTACACTCTGCTAGGTTACATGTGGTACACTCTGCTAGGTGTTATACGTGGTACACTCTGCTAGGTTACATGTGGTACACTCTGCTAGGTTACATGTGGTACACTCTGCTAGGTGTTATACGTGGTACACTCTGCTAGGTTACATGTGGTACACTCTGCTAGGTTACATGTGGTACACTCTGCTAGGTGTTATACGTGGTACACTCTGCTAGGTGTTATACGTGGTACACTCTGCTAGGTTACATGTGGTACACTCTGCTAGGTGTTATACGTGGTACACTCTGCTAGGTGTTATACGTGGTACACTCTGCTAGGTTACATGTGGTACACTCTGCTAGGTTACATGTGGTACACTCTGCTAGGTGTTATACGTGGTACACTCTGCTAGGTTACATGTGGTACACTCTGCTACAGAATCTTTGTCTCTGTGGGTCCTCGTAACACACTTGCAATATTTTAACATATTCATTTTCAAATTGCTGCCTTTTAGTTTTGGTTTGCCCACCAACATAAGGAATATTTAATCTCAAGGTATGACACTTCCCGCTAAACTACATTAGTGTTGTGGCTAGCTTAGTAATTAACAAAAGGTACATATCACAGTTATGGTATAACTCGCTATACGGCCAAGGGTCCAATTCTAGTCTGAAGATTGTATAATTATTGTGGCATACACTAATTGATGACGTTTTATGGTACATTAATGTATCTTTTAGAAATGTTTTCGTCAGTGAACCGTGAAATAAATGCTAAGTGCGATTGACCCTGGCACCAACCGGTTTTGTTCCAACACAGTTCTTTTAACAATAGGTGTACAACATAACTGTACGTACGTGTAGTCAGAATTGTAACATATATACATTGTGTAACATGCAATTTGTCGTTGAATGTTAAAAACCTGACATCCAATTCATCATGAGGTATTAAGTATGTATACCGCACTCGCCTCTCAACTAGCCGTCCGCGGTTCGATTCCCGGAACGGACGTCAAAAGGTATGGCGTCACCTGCCCGACCACGTGGGTTTTCTCCGGGAACTCCGGTTTCCTCCCACAGTTAGACCTTAGCGCGCTTCTAACTCGGACAACAAGAATGATGAATACAAGCTGATAGCTGGATTCGGAATTGTTGAAAAATAAATAAAGTTCATATTTTTGCCGAATCTGCTCATCTGATATTTGAAATTTTGTGATTTACTTAATAAGGCCTTTAGCATCACATATAAATCCTTGAAGGACGAAAGCGTCGTATGATGTGACTGATTTTGTTGACTTATATAGTGCTATTCTTTGTGTATTTCTTACGTAATTCATTCAGGAGCTTTTGTGTTTATTAAGAAATCCTGCGCATCAACAAAATTGTCGGCAATGACAAACCTAACCACGAACATATCAACGATTTGGCCAGTTTTATTGGCTTATAGAAGTCATATCCCATTATTCCTTAAATATATTCACTATTTACTTACATTAGTGTTGTGGCTAGCGTAGTAATTAACAAAAGGTACATATCACAGTTATGGTATAACTCGCTATACGGCCAAGGGTCCAATTCTAGTCTGAAGATTGTATAATTATTGTGGCATAAACTAATTGATGACGTTTTATGGTACATTAATGTATCTTTTAGAAATGTTTTCGTCAGTGAACCGTGAAATAAATGCTAAGTGCGATTGACCCTGGCACCAACCGGTTTTGTTCCAACACAGTTCTTTTAACAATAGGTGTACAACATAACTGTACGTACGTGTAGTCAGAATTGTAACATATATACATTGTGTAACATGCAATTTGTCGTTGAATGTTAAAAACCTGACATCCAATTCATCATGAGGTATTAAGTATGTATACCGCACTCGCCTCTCAACTAGCCGTCCGCGGTTCGATTCCCGGAACGGACGTCAAAAGGTATGGCGTCACCTGCCCGACCACGTGGGTTTTCTCCGGGAACTCCGGTTTCCTCCCACAGTTAGACCTTAGCGCGCTTCTAACTCGGACAACAAGAATGATGAATACAAGCTGATAGCTGGATTCGGAATTGTTGAAAAATAAATAAAGTTCATATTTTTGCCGAATCTGCTCATCTGATATTTGAAATTTTGTGATTTACTTAATAAGGCCTTTAGCATCACATATAAATCCTTGAAGGACGAAAGCGTCGTATGATGTGACTGATTTTGTTGACTTATATAGTGCTATTCTTTGTGTATTTCTTACGTAATTCATTCAGGAGCTTTTGTGTTTATTAAGAAATCCTGCGCATCAACAAAATTGTCGGCAATGACAAACCTAACCACGAACATATCAACGATTTGGCCAGTTTTATTGGCTTATAGAAGTCATATCCCATTATTCCTTAAATATATTCACTATTTACTTACAGGTAGCTGGAGAAACGGCATCAACACTTGATATATTTCTTTGCCAAATCTCTTCCAATACCTAAATGATGGTGGGTGACACGAACGTTTTGTTTTGCTTATTTTTATATTATACAAGATAATTTTTCTCCCTCTACAATCTTGTTTTTTTAATTCTTATATATTTATAATTAAGGCGTGTCTCAATCAACGAATTCAGTTTTCAGGTAAACAAAACGCCCTTTGGAAAAAAAGGATTAACAGGCATTCTGTAAAGACTTTTCTATAAGTATCAAATCGAGGCTTTACTCTGGCTATAGGGATATACTTCCGGTATCCTTATGAGATCTTCTTCCGGTTTGTTTAAGGTGGCACATATGGATATGAAGGGAACTTTATACATTGTGATATCAACTATACATGAATTTCAGGAAGTACTCAATGTTTTACGAGCGTAATTTCTCATGAGATCAGCAATTAAAATTTCTTTTTCAATTTTTTGTGTTGTTTGTTCTGTGTTTCTATAGGTGTTCTGCTGTGTGGCGTATTTCGATGCACCAGCTGCACTCAGGTATACTTTCAGGAGTACCCATTACTCCGGAACTACCATGCTGTACCTGGCTCTGACTCTCTCACTCGATGACACCGACCCTTCAGGATTGTATCATTTCCTGTGTCATGACGCAAGACTGTTATTTCATCTCCTACGTCAATGTCACCTCCATGTGTATACGTCATCGTTATTGGTATGGTCAGCAAGCCCAGAGTTCGGCGGCTGTCTGGTTCATTGGTACATAGTATTCAATTTGTTGTGATAGAAAATAAGATTTAGAACATTAGATACAAAACACCGAAAGTTGTCTAGTACACTGCCGACACTTAGTGATTCAAGCATATCTCAAAATCAACTGAAATATGAAACCATGACAATGTAGTCAAAAGAAAGAATAAAACAATTTAGAACGATACCGCGAACATTAAATTAATTAAAATAACTTTATCTAATCTATCCACCAAACGGAATTAAATATAATCATCGTTTCCATAGATATTCAGGAACAATTTCATTAATTGATTAAGTGCTAACAAAATTAAGCAGAACAGTCAGTAATTGTATGTTAAATATTTATATACAAATTGGTCTTTGTCATGACTGACATAAGAATATAAATAATCCTTGTGTGTAATGATAAATTCTTCCACGTGATTTCATGACGTCACTACTGTTGGTGTAACGGTGTATTTCCGGGATAATAATAGTCACTTATCACTTTAATAGAAAAATGATTTTAGATATACTGTACTTGGCTGTTTAGCTGTGTGTGTGTTACCCGCTATGTTGACTGTAGTACTGTACACTGATATATATATTTTATTGTGAGAGGCACTGGTCACCTATCTAATTGATACAGATACTGTCGGTGATACACGCTGGTGTTACTTTGAATGCTGTAGTAATACATGTGTTACTTATTTCCAGTGGGAGAACATAAATGTCCACTAGGGTGGCACCGGTTTGAATCCTCCTGTTATTTATTTGCAAACGTCTCCCTGACGTGGACTGAATCAAGTGTGAGTATTCAGTGTCTTAATGTGTGAGACCTATCAGCACAACATACCGCGCATTTATGTGCTTAACAAAAATGAGCCAAATCAACATAAGTATATTAGTGTCACCACCACGTGCATGCTTTTTCAGGCTTCTTGCCATCTCGTCACACTTTTGTATTGGTGTTCATAGGATTATAGTACATTCAAAAAGGTCCTGTCGATTCCGTACCATCTCGTCACACTAGTTTTACTATAGTCTATGAAAAAAGCCAAGAAAAAACACAACACAAAAAAAAAAAAAAAAAAAAAAAAAAAAACACAAAAAAAAAAAAAAAAAAAAAAACCCTCCCCCCTACCAAATAAAAAATGCGATTCTATTGAAATTAAAAAGACAAATGATTGAAACAATTTCATTATATAACAGGAAAGTGTAAGGGAAAATGAAGTTTGAGGCAGACGGTTATTTCTTGTGTCCTCCTGAATAATCACTCCACTGAGATTGTTCCTTATCTCCTTACAGGGTAACTCCAAAATCAGCAAATAGCCCCCATATACAGTCGATACACAGTTCCTGTAGTTATTGTATTATAGAAATGGCGGCTATTAACATTTCAAAAGACATGTCGTAACGTGGCATCAGTGTTTCTGTCGTTAGATTGTACAACATATAGATTTTTATCAAAATATTCCTAAAATATATAAGAAATATACAGGTGTATACAAAACAATACTTTTCAAGGACGAATACGTGGAGCGTGTAGGTGTAAGCATCCTACGTTCGGTACAATACTTTTGGTTATCGATCAATACATGTTTTAAAATTATTTTCTTTATAAAATACAAATATAACACTAGAATGTTGAATAATTAAGTTTAATGTTGTTTAAAATTAATGAAGACATAAAAATGAACTCAAGATATCGGATCTATACTTTATCTCTTAAAATCTTAATTATGTAAAAAATAAAAAAACACAAAAATATCTATACAGTATTGATCAATACACACTGACACATTAGACAATATAATGTGGATAAATTACTGACACATTAGACACTAATATAGTGTGGATAAATAACATCGACACATTAGACACTAATATAGTGTAGATAAATAAACACTGACACATTAGACACTAATATAGTGTGGATAAATAACGCTGACACATTAGACACTAATATAGTGTGGATAAATAACACTGACACATTAGACACTAATATAGTGTGGATAAATAATACTGACACATTAGACACTAATATAGTGTGGATAAATAATACTGACACATTAGACACTAATATAGTGTGGATAAATAACGCTGACACATTAGACACTAATATAGTGTAGATAAATAACGCTGACACATTAGACACTAATATAGTGTGGATAAATAACGCTGACACATTAGACACTAATATAGTGTAGATAAATAACGCTGACACATTAGACACTAATATAGTGTAGATAAATAACACTGACACATTAGACATTAATTTAGTGTAGATAAATAAACGCTTACTGTTACAGCTTTGTCTCTGATTGTGACTGTTACAGCTTTGTTTATTATTGTGACTGTTACAGCGTTGTCTCTGATTGTGACTGTTACAGCTTTGTCTCTGATTGTCACTGTTACAGCGTTGTCTCTGATTGTGACTGTTACAGCTTTGTCTCTGATTGTGACTGTTACAGCCTTGTCTCTGATTGTGACTGTTACAGCGTTGTCTCTGATTGTGACTGTTACAGCTTTGTCTCTGATTGTGACTGTTACAGCGTTGTCTCTGATTGTGACTGTTACAGCGTTGTCTCTGATTGTGACTGTTACAGCTTTGTCTCTGATTGTGACTGTTACAGCTTTGTCTCTGATTGTGACTGTTACAGCGTTGTCTCTGATTGTGACTGTTACAACATTGTCTCTGATTGTGACTGTTACAGCTTTGTCTCTGATTGTGACTGTTACAGCTTTGTCTCTGATTGTGACTTATTGTGACTGTTACAGCGTTGTCTCTGATTGTGACTGTTACAGCTTTGTCTCTGATTGTGACTGTTATTGTGACTGTTACAGCTTTGTCTCTGATTGTGACTGTTACAGATTTGTCTCTGATTGTGACTGTTACAGCGTTGTCTCTGATTGTGACTGTTACAGCTTTGTCTTTGATTGTGACTGTTATTGTGACTGTTACAGCGTTGTCTCTGATTGTGACTGTTACAGCTTTGTCTCTGATTGTGACTGTTACAGATTTGTCTCTGATTGTGACTGTTACAGCCTTGTCTCTGATTGTGACTGTTACAGCGTTGTCTCTGATTGTGACTGTTACAGCTTTGTCTTTGATTGTGACTGTTATTGTGACTGTTACAGCGTTGTCTCTGATTGTGACTGTTACAGCTTTGTCTCTGATTGTAACTGTTACAGATTTGTCTCTGATTGTGACTGTTACAGATTTGTCTCTGATTGTGACTGTTATTGTGACTGTTACAGCTTTGTCTCTGATTGTGACTGTTACAGATTTGTCTCTGATTGTGACTGTTACAGCTTTGTCTCTGATTGTGACTGTTACAGATTTGTCTCTGATTGTGACTGTTATTGTGACTGTTACAGCTTTGTCTCTGATTGTGACTGTTACAGATTTGTCTCTGATTGTGACTGTTACAGATTTGTCTCTGATTGTGACTGTTACAGCTTTGTCTCTGATTGTGACTGTTACAGATTTGTCTCTGATTGTGACTGTTATTGTGACTGTTACAGCGTTGTCTCTGATTGTGACTGTTACAGCTTTGTCTCTGATTGTGACTGTTACAGCTTTGTCTCTGATTGTGACTGTTACAGCTTTGTCTCTGATTGTGACTGTTACAGCTTTGTCTCTGATTGTGACTGTTACAGATTTGTCTCTGATTGTGACTGTTATTGTGACTGTTACAGCTTTGTCTCTGATTGTGACTGTTACAGATTTGTCTCTGATTGTGACTGTTACAGATTTGTCTCTGATTGTGACTGTTACAGCTTTGTCTCTGATTGTGACTGTTACAGATTTGTCTCTGATTGTGACTGTTACAGATTTGTCTCTGATTGTGACTGTTATTGTGACTGTTACAGCTTTGTCTCTGATTGTGACTGTTATTGTGACTGTTACAGCTTTGTCTCTGATTGTGACTGTTATTGTGACTGTTACAGCTTTGTCTCTGATTGTGACTGTTACAGCTTTGTCTCTGATTGTGATCGTGACAGCTTTGTCTCCGATTGTGACTGTTACAGCGTTGTCTCTGATTGTGACTGTTACAACATTGTCTCTGATTGTGACTGTTACAGCGTTGTCTCTGATTGTGACTGTTACAGCGTTGTCTCTGATTGTGACTGTTACAGCTTTGTCTCTGATTGTGACTGTTACAGCTTTGCCTCTGATTGTGACTGTTATTGTGACTGTTACAGCTTTTTCTCTGATTGTGACTGTTACAGATTTGTCTCTGATTGTGACTGTTACAACATTGTCTCTGATTGTGACTGTTACAGCGTTGTCTCTGATTGTGACTGTTACAGCGTTGTCTCTGATTGTGACTGTTGCAGCTTTGTCTCTGATTGTGACTGTTACAGCTTTGTCTCTGATTGTGACTGTTACAGATTTGTCTCTGATTGTGACTGTTACAGCTTTGTCTCTGATTGTGACTGTTACAGCTTTGTCTCTGATTGTGACTGTTATTGTGACTGTTACAGCGTTGTCTCTGATTGTGACTGTTACAACATTGTCTCTGATTGTGACTGTTACAGCGTTGTCTCTGATTGTGACTGTTACAGCTTTGTCTCTGATTGTGACTGTTACAGCTTTGTCTCTGATTGTGACTGTTACAGCTTTGTCTCTGATTGTGACTGTTACAGCTTTGTCTCTGATTGTGACTGTTACAGCTTTGTCTCTGATTGTGACTGTTACAGATTTGTCTCTGATTTTAATTGTTTCGATACTTTATTGTTGTAGAATTTCTGTAAGTTGTTTGGTGCCCGACTGGTCTCAGTGGAAAGCGAACGTGAGGACAAGATGCTTCGTGCTCACGGCTATACTATACCACGTATGTAGTAGAAATATCACCGTATCATATCAAACAAATAATATTCAATACACAATATCATTGAATGTTAGTTTCAAACCAAAATATATACAGAGGAAAGATTTCAATGACTCATTCAAAAGTACAAGGATAATAAGACCAGGTGTTTCGAAAGCGTCGTTTTCTTCATCGACGACACCCGCCATGTATAATTTGGTCAATGAAAGTAAATAATGCAAAAATTCTTAAAATTAATTTATTGAAGGACAGCATCAGCAAAAGTATATTCGCGAGGGGGTTTTCGCGAATGATGCTTCTCGCGAATAAACACGAAAAATAATCCTTCGCTAATAATTAGTGATTTACAGTAACTGTGTTTAATTCGTTTCCCATTACACATTCATTTTGCTTACATTTTATCCTCGAATAATAAATTTTAAATTTGAGAAATTACCCATCTATTGGAGGTTTGTAAATGGTCTTATATGACTAAGCTTAATATGATATAGACCTGCCCTAACGGTTTAGACTGTGATATTCACATGTAACATTTGCGACACTGATAATAAGTGTCCTATGGAATGGCGGATGGCAGTGATTTACACCTAGTACATGAGTCTAACTCAGACGGACCCAGGACGGAAACTACGATAAATGGTACATTTATTTCCATCGAAGATGTGTAAACAAATCGGTGTCAGGAAAATCATTCTCACATATCTAAGGTCTCACATAAACTTACTCTACTCAAAAATACGTAGCGACATTGCTTAGAATCAGACATGATTAAATTAAACTGACTTGCTTTGAACATCACATTGCTGGTTATAGGGTTGATCTACGTACAGTCAATGATAGTCATAATAAAGCCCCAAACACAACTGACTAGGACTAACCAGCTGTATGATGTAATTAAATTCATACTTTTGCTTAAATCATATTGAGACGTTCTACTGTATGCTGTACATATTTTATACTGTCACCAAGTATCATGATTCTATCCTAAATTAAATCCGACCGTCCCAAATACACACGGTACAGACATGCCGAATATCGATGTCCTCGGGACAACAAACCCGACAGTCCAAATACACACGGTACAGACATGCCGAATATCCATGGCCTCGGGACAACAAACCCGACAGTCCAAATACACACGGTACAGACATGCCGAATATCGATGACCTCGGGACAACAAACCCGACAGTCCAAATACACACGGTACAGACATGCCGAATATTGATGGCCTCGCGAAAACAAACTGGCAAGTCCAAATACACACGGTACAGACATGCCGAATATCGGTGGCCTCGCGAAAACAAAATAGTGAAATCTAATATAATTAGGGCAAACTATGAACAAAAGAGCGGTTAACACGGAGAATGTACATAGCGAGTACTTGATCACATATAAGCTGTATTTTGATGAGGGTGTAGAAAGTGGAGAGCCTCTGGCGAGCCTTCTTTTATCTTTCTGTTCCAAACCAAACTGCAGCTTGTCTTTTAAGACACGGACCATATATTCCATTTATCCAGCAAAATTGATGAATAATAAGACCTTCCAAGTTTCAATGGTTTTGTTGATCAAATTTTGTTTACCTGACGATGACGTTACGTGAAATTCTGACAGACGACGTACGCCAAAATAATTGCTCCTTGCAGAATCTAAGTTTTAAAATTTAACGGTACGAGAGTGATTACTTTTTAAGTTTCGTACATTAACTTGTTCATTGTTACATATAAAATCACTTATTCACACATTTCTTTATATTGTTAAACATAATTTTAAGTAAATGCAGAAAATAGTTCCTTCGAATAACGCACAGCAAAAATATATGACAACTACAAGAAAATACCAATATGTCCACGTAATCCAAACTCAGATTCAATAAAACTAGAACAAAATATGAACAAAAGATAGTTTAACACAGAAACTCTTGAGAAAGTGCAAGTAGAATAAAACCAGGTGAAAGATTCGATGAATATATATGTTACACTACCAAAACCGGCTTAACATAAACGTTAGGACACCTTCCTGAGTACCCCATAATAAGTATACTTTTACTAATCCAGGACGAATTATTACTTGGAACATGTACAACATCCTTTCATATAACAATTTTTTTCGGTTAAAAGTGTCTTTATTCGCTACATAAATGATTATTCTTATTCTCCGGTATTCGCATAATTTGTCAATTTTCGTTTTGGATATATCTTGTTACATTTAGAATTTCTCTCAGATACTCCATAGGTCATCACCTTTCGTTTCCAAGTATTTCTCGAATCGATACGAATGTAACCCTCCCGGTACCGAATGATATGTGTACCGTCGTTTCTATCACTTTTTCTGTTTAATACAAGTTTTACGCTTCCTGGTAACCAATATTATTCCCACTTTCGTTTCTCGGGTTAATACAAAGGTTTCCCTCTCGGGTACCCCATTAAGTGTCTACTTCCGTTTTAGTTTCTCGTTATTCTAGACCGATTGGGATTTCCAGTCTGGTGGATAACAGATAAATAGCCTTCTACTATAACATCTGGTCGTTGGTAAGGTAAGTTGTATTATATTTTTGGCTATAAACCAGATTTGTGTTACTGTTAGGTACCTCATAGGTCATCTCCTTTCGTTTCTAAGTATTTCTCCAATCAATACGAATGTAATCCCCCCGGAACCGAATGATATGTTTACCTTTGTTTCTATCACGTGTTCTGATTAATACTATTTGTACCAGCCAGATAACCCATATTATTTTTACTTTCATTGCTAAGACTTCCTCGGTTTAATACAAAGGTTACCCTCTCGGGTACCCCATTAAGTGTCTACTTTCGTGTTAGTTTCTCGTTATTCTAGACCGATTGGGATTTCCAGTCTGGTGGATAACAGATAAATAGCCTTCTACTATAACATCTGGTCGTTGGTAAGGTAAGTTGTATTATATTGTCGGCTATAAACCAGATTCGTGTTACACTTTTGACATTAAGGCGTACACTTAAGGTTGTACGTTTTGTGAAACTGGATGTGTGCATCAAACCGGAAACAGGTTAGTCGTGGATAAGTGTTAAGGAATGGCGTTATATTGCTTTATCTCGACATTGTTATTATTTAACGTTTCATTGAATTGAAAGGAGTTGATCTCAAATCACTAGACAGGATAAGCTAAAACCATATTTGAGATGTGAAAATACTTTGATAACCTTGAATCAAGCACTTTTCATGGATTAAACACGCGTTATCATAGACCGGAAGTAGGTAGGGCTGACAAAATTTACGAACATTGAAACTAATCACGAAACCGAATTCGGAAATGGCTACCTCGAAAGTCAGCTATGAAAGTTAAGAAATATGCTACACACCAAATAAATTAGCACAGCTTATCAATCTTACCACATTTTACTTAATTGAAACAGCGAAACTCATTAAACGCGGTTACTTATCTTGTAAAAGAAGGTTAGACTTTGAAAAAAGGAAAATATTTGCACAAAGTTTAAAACAGATGATGATAAAAGAGGAAGTAAAGATTAGTCTAAGATTTAGAAATCTAATTAGATCGTTCATTTCACATCACGCTACAGGTCCGTCATATAACGAGACACGAAATAAAATCAGCGATGTGATATTAATTTGTATTCCGTTTTCAAGCTTTCTTTTATCGGACCGTTTTGCGTTCTGTTTTTGATGCGTGCTTTTTTATTTTTGTGTTTTCTTCAAAGAACGGTTTTAAATGACGATTTTATTACAAACATTATTCTGTTGAAACTTTCCGTAATCTTTCAGATTTTAACATGGCAACTGCACAGACTCAAGAACAGATTTGGCAGAGTGATAAATCATTGGCTGAATGTTTGGGCCATCTCTTCACTTCCGGTATAGCATGTGACGTCACATTCCTGGTTGAAGAAGGAAAATCTAAGATTTCCGCCCACAAAACGATTCTCATCAGCAGGAGCCCCGTATTTTATGCTATGTTCGAGGGAGATCTCGCCGAAAAAGGAGAAATTGTCATTCCGGATATGACGCAGGAGATATTTACATTGTTTCTAAGGTGATATTGATTTTAATGTCATATTCCAGTTTCCGAAAACCTCTCTGGTTATAAAAACATCCTATTCGTTGATCATACATTGATGTTATTTTACATAGATGTAACCGATTTAACAGAGCGCTGGTGTCACTGTCAGTTATAAACAATGGTAGTACATAAGAGATGTATGTTTTATATAAGATACATGGGTTCTGTGTTTATATCGTAGACTTTATCTGACTGTTTGTTTATTCTGCTATACCTTGAAACTAGTCATGCATTTAGAAATTACATACAAAAAGTGTTCATGCTCTAAGGCTATTTTCCTCAAGAAATGTCAGTTCTAGATTAATTTGTTTCACTTAGTATTTTGAAAGCTATTTAATTCTGTCGGTCTAATTCGAATAACACAACTGTTGTTTCCAAAGAGTGATATGTCATTCCGATACTTCTTGTTGTGTGGTGATAATTATATATTCCATAACTATCTTGGCCCTCTGATATTTTTTTTAAAAGCTGAATCTGTTTAGTTGCTGCTGTAAAATTTGGTATTGATCTTGTCCCTAAATCAATTGCAGATTTCTAGCTTCTAACTCTCGTCTTGGTTATGCTATATATATAAAGTACTTCCCGAAATGTTAGAAATGATTTTAAACAATTACTGGAAGTTTGGGGACTAAAATCCTCACGTGTTTCACTACTTTGTCTTTGATTTCCTCTTGCTGTTTGTAGTTTCTTCTGACGGTGTGTTGTCTTCCATTTTGATATTTTTGACGAGGTAAAGTTTTGTCACCACGAGTTATTGGTTATACAGTATGTTGTTAGTTGTAAAATCTGGTTCGTAATCTATTTGAATAATGTCAACTAAATATGAATGGACGATTGAATGAATAGGTATGTAGTAGAACATCGACACTAAAATTAGTTTATTTGAATCCAGTTGTTTGTTCAAATTGTAGGTACCTTTATACGGACACAATAGAATTCAGCGACACTGTAGCAATGCCTGTCCTATCTGTTGCGAGGAAATACATGGTGGATAATCTTGTTACCGAATGTCAAACCTTCATTAAGAAATCCATAACTCCGGAAAATGGATGCTTCTGGTTGGAACAATCCCACCTACATACAGAAGAAAGCATGATGGAAGAATGTCTACCTTTGATAAACAAAACACCGGAAGTAGTGCTAAAATCCACAAGTTTCCTTGACTTGTGCGGTATCTGCGTGAAACGTATCACAGAGTCGGACAACCTGAATGTGGATGAGAGGATGGCGTACGAGGCGGTGATTCGTTGGGGGGAGGCAGAGTGTGAACGTCAGGGACTGGAGTTGACAGACAGCAATGTCCGGAAGGTACTCGGGGACGTCCTCTACACCATCAGGTTTCCGGTTCTTGATTCTAAGTATTTTACACAACAGGTCCTCACGAGAAATGTCCTAACACCAGAACAGTTAGTGAACATCATAAGGCATCAACAGGACAGCAAAACATATGTCTGTACGGACTTTAATGATAAACAACGACAAACAAGTATACCAGTAAAAGGCCAATATGAATGTGTTGAAAGGTTTGCAGTAACAATGGAAAGTCTATGGGATTCGTTGGCTCTCCAGGATAATGATAGTATATCTTTTACCTCATCCGTTAATAGATGTCTACATGGGCTGAAGCTTTACGGCTCATATCAAGCGAACCAGAATATTGATATAGGAGTGTACGGTGAGCAAGGTTACACACTGTACAAACAAAACCACACTCTGACAAACACAGATGTGTGTAGGATAGAATTCGATCAGATTATTAGAATTATAGCAGGGCAGACTTACACAATCGTCTTACACGGTGGAGTACGCACACATGGGTATGGGACAGAAGGGCGTTTACAGGTACAATGTAGTAAAGGATATATTCAGTTTTCTCGAAGCTCATTATTTCCGTGTCATACTACAGATACGTCTCATGGGTATGGGACAGAAGGGCGTTTACAGGTACAATGTAGTAAAGGATATATTCAGTTTTCTCGAAGCTCATTATTTCCGTGTCATACTACAGATACGTCTCATGGGTATGGGACAGAAGGGCGTTTACAGGTACAATGTAGTAAAGGATATATTCAGTTTTCTCGAAGCTCATTATTTCCGTGTCATACTACAGATACGTCTCATGGGTATGGGACAGAAGGGCGTTTACAGGTACAATGTAGTAAAGGATATATTCAGTTTTCTCGAAGCTCATTATTTCCGTGTCATACTACAGATACGTCTCATGGGTATGGGACAGAAGGGCGTTTACAGGTACAATGTAGTAAAGGATATATTCAGTTTTCTCGAAGCTCATTATTTCCGTGTCATACTACAGATACGTCTCATGGGTATGGGACAGAAGGGCGTTTACAGGTACAATGTAGTAAAGGATATATTCAGTTTTCTCGAAGCTCATTATTTCCGTGTCATACTACAGATACGTCTCATGGGTATGGGACAGAAGGGCGTTTACAGGTACAATGTAGTAAAGGATATATTCAGTTTTCTCGAAGCTCATTATTTCCGTGTCATACTACAGATACGTCTCATGGGTATGGGACAGAAGGGCGTTTACAGGTACAATGTAGTAAAGGATATATTCAGTTTTCTCGAAGCTCATTATTTCCGTGTCATACTACAGATACGTCTCATGGGTATGGGACAGAAGGGCGTTTACAGGTACAATGTAGTAAAGGATATATTCAGTTTTCTCGAAGCTCATTATTTCCGTGTCATACTACAGATACGTCTCATGGGTATGGGACAGAAGGGCGTTTACAGGTACAATGTAGTAAAGGATATATTCAGTTTTCTCGAAGCTCATTATTTCCGTGTCATACTACAGATACGTCTCATGGGTATGGGACAGAAGGGCGTTTACAGGTACAATGTAGTAAAGGATATATTCAGTTTTCTCGAAGCTCATTATTTCCGTGCCATACTACAGATACGTCTCATGGGTATGGGACAGAAGGGCGTTTACAGGTACAATGTAGTAAAGGATATATTCAGTTTTCTCGAAGCTCATTATTTCCGTGCCATACTACAGATACGTCTCATGGGTATGGGACAGAAGGGCGTTTACAGGTACAATGTAGTAAAGGATATATTCAGTTTTCTCGAAGCTCATTATTTCCGTGTCATACTACAGATACGTCTCATGGGTATGGGACAGAAGGGCGTTTACAGGTACAATGTAGTAAAGGATATATTCAGTTTTCTCGAAGCTCATTATTTCCGTGTCATACTACAGATACGTCTCATGGGTATGGGACAGAAGGGCGTTTACAGGTACAATGTAGTAAAGGATATATTCAGTTTTCTCGAAGCTCATTATTTCCGTGTCATACTACAGATACGTCTCATGGGTATGGGACAGAAGGGCGTTTACAGGTACAATGTAGTAAAGGATATATTCAGTTTTCTCGAAGCTCATTATTTCCGTGTCATACTACAGATACGTCTCATGGGTATGGGACAGAAGGGCGTTTACAGGTACAATGTAGTAAAGGATATATTCAGTTTTCTCGAAGCTCATTATTTCCGTGTCATACTACAGATACGTCTCATGGGTATGGGACAGAAGGGCGTTTACAGGTACAATGTAGTAAAGGATATATTCAGTTTTATCGAAGCTCATTATTTCCGTGTCATACTACAGATACGTCTCATGGGTATGGGACAGAAGGGCGTTTACAGGTACAATGTAGTAAAGGATATATTCAGTTTTCTCGAAGCTCATTATTTCCGTGTCATACTACAGATACGTCTCATGGGTATGGGACAGAAGGGCGTTTACAGGTACAATGTAGTAAAGGATATATTCAGTTTTCTCGAAGCTCATTATTTCCGTGTCATACTACAGATACGTCTCATGGGTATGGGACAGAAGGGCGTTTACAGGTACAATGTAGTAAAGGATATATTCAGTTTTCTCGAAGCTCATTATTTCCGTGTCATACTACAGATACGTCTCATGGGTATGGGACAGAAGGGCGTTTACAGGTACAATGTAGTAAAGGATATATTCAGTTTTCTCGAAGCTCATTATTTCCGTGTCATACTACAGATACGTCTCATGGTCAGATTCCAGCACTACTGGTTTCATTCTAAATTTTATTTCAAGGGAGAGAAGAACTATTCTACCGGAACAAATCCAGATATCAATAATGACTTTGTGAAGGATTAGGTAGCTGAGTACCCGTCGCATTTGTGAATAATTTGTTCAAGGTGTCGTTTTTCGTATAAACTGACAGTAGGAGTGTCTCATCGGACATTTTACCATAGAATCCAAACCCATGCAACAAACATTTGATTGTAACTAGGATTAAACCAATATTTCAGTTTGTCCTTAAGAATTAGGATCCTAGATTTTTTATGTTGCATATACTTTTTAGCTACTTAGTTGGTGGCAAATAAGTTAGTTGGTGAATTATAACGTCCCAACATCCTGGGTGTCATTATATGAAGTTGATGTCACAACTCAAGAGTATGATGAACGATAGGGAAAAATAAACAGTGATATCAAATTGTGAAGTCAAATGACAGTAATACTTTGCTTCTGGAATCAGTCTTCTTTCAAAAAGTGTTAAAGATGGACGCTTTAAAGTCTTTGTAATAATCTAGATTTGAAGATTCCCATCGTCATTCTTTTTTGTGCCAAAAACTGACATGTTTACGCCTTAAAAGTAAGGTCATGTGCATTTAAAATATATTCCTCCCTGAACTGTTGAACTGTCATAAGAAAAGGAGACAATTTCTATCAGTCGAATAACAAATGTACAGGGAGTTTATATCTTAGAAATAGAGAGACGATCATGTAAAGACAGGATATTTTGAGAACATTAATATTTTTCTGTACACTTAATACCGGATCTTAAACCTGATGAGGATTTAATGTAGGTGCGTACACACGTGCATTATGTTATTATTTCAACTTTGATAAATGATGTTAAAGGATATTGTGATATAGGGATAGACATCTGTGACATATTCAATACTATACACATATTATTAACAAACTTTGATCGACAGAGGGTATACTATTGATAATAAAAGACTTTAAGGTTGAGGTCACTTTAGATTTGTATTGAAACTCCTCCAGCTCAGTAATCAAGTGGTACAGATTCCTGATATAACCACTACAGTAATAGTTGAAGTGTGAAGTTACCGCCATTGGTACAATGACCATCAGATTGGTACAATGACCATAAGATTGGTACAATGACCATAAGGTTGGCACAATGACAATAAGATTTGTACAATGAGCATAAGATTGGTACAATGACCATAAGGTTGGCACAATGACAATAAGATTTGTACAATGAGCATAAGATTGGTACAATGACCATAAGGTTGGCACAATGACCATAAGGTTGGTACAATGACAATAAGATTGGTACAAACTCATTGGCACAATGACCATGAGTTTGGTACAATGACCATAAGATTGGTACAATGACAATATGATTGGCACAATGACAATAAGATTGTCACAATGACCATAAGTTTGGTACAATGACCCTAAGATTGGTACAATGACAATACGATTGGTACAATGACAATATGATTGGCACAATGACAATAAGATTGTCACAATGACCATAAGATTGGTACAATGACAATGACAATAAGATTGGTACAATGACAATAAGATTGGTACAATGACCATAAGACTGGTACAATGACCATACGATTGGCACAATGACCATAAGACTGGTACAATGACAATAGGATTGGTACAATGACCACAAGATTGGTACAATGACAATAAGATTGGTACAATGACCATAAGATTGGTACAATGACCATAAGATTGGTACAATGACCCTAAGATTGGTACAATGACAATAAGATTGGTACAATGACCATAAGACTGGTACAATGACCATACGATTGGCACAATGACCATAAGACTGGTACAATGACAATAAGATTGGCACAATGACCATAAGGTTGGCACAATGACCATACGATTGGCACAATGACCACAAGATTGGTACAATGACAATAGGATTGGTACAATGACCACAAGATTGGTACAATGACCCTAAGATTGGTACAATGACAATAAGATTGGTACAATGACCATAAGATTGGTACAATGACCATAAGATTGGTACAATGACCATAAGATTGGTACAATGACCATAAGTTTGGTACAATGACCATCAGATTGGTACAATGACCATAAGATTGGTACAATGACAATAAGATTGGTACAATGACCATAAGATTGGTACAATGACCATAAGATTGGTACAATGACCATAAGATTGGTACAATGACCATAAGATTGGTTGGTACAGATTGGTACACCATAAGATTGGTACAATGACCATAAGATTGGTACAATGACAATAAGATTGGTACAATGACCATAAGACTGGTACAATGACCATCAGATTGGTACAATGACCATAAGATTGGTACAATGACCCTAAGATTGGTACAATGACTATAAGACTGGTACAATGACCATAAGATTGGTACAATGACCATCAGATTGGTACAATGACCATAAGATTGGTACAATGACAATAAGATTGGCACAATGACCACAAGATTGGTACAATGACCCTAAGATTGGTACTATGACAATAAGATTGGTACAATGACCATAAGACTGGTACAATGACCATCAGATTGGTACAATGACCATCAGATTGGTACAATGACCATAAGATTGGTACAATGACTATAAGACTGGTACAATGACCATAAGATTGGTACAATGACCATAAGATTGGTACAATGACCATAAGATTGGTACAATGACAATAAGATTGGTACAATGACCATACGATTGGCACAATGACCATAAGATTGGTACAATGACCATAAGACTGGTACAATGACCATCAGATTGGTACAATGACCATAAGATTGGTACAATGACCATAAGATTGGTACAATGACCATAAGATTGGTACAATGACCATAAGTTTGGTACAATGACCCTAAGATTGGTACAATGACCATAAGATTGGTACAATGACCATAAGATTGGTACAATGACCATAAGATTGGTACAATGACCATCAGATTGGCACAATGACCATACGTTTGGTACAATGACCATCAGATTGGTACATTGACCATAAGATTGGTACAATGACCATAAGACTGGTACAATGACCATCAGATTGGTACAATGACAATAAGATTGGTAGAATGACAAGAAGAATGTGTATCCATCTTTAAAGATATCCTGTTAATTATAAGTACTAAATGGCGACTGTTTTGCCGTGTGTCTTGGCAGATGAACGAAATATCTATACGAAAACTTCCTTAGACCATTGTACCCGTGACTATATTAATAACGATTGTCACCGAAATATATTTTATGACATAGTCGAACTTGATCATGTAACTCGGCAGATGATAACGGTTAATTAAGTTTAATTAAGCGTAGTCAATAGTATCACGTGAATTTTCCAACAATTTTGACCGGCTATAATCAATATAAATTATAAATCAGATGACGTGTATGATCCCGAACACAATGCCAACAATAACAACCATTGGTAGTCTTTGACCTAATGCAAATTCCCTGACAATTTAAATTATTTCAGCTTTTAATTTTTTTTGTCTTTGCTGAAGAATGCAACCAAAACTTATTTCAATTCATGTATATCAGGTGTACAAATTGACAGAAGTATATCGCCATTTGTCTTCACATGATGAACTTTAAAAGCATATGATACAATTATTTTAAACTTTTAGGCATGGCAAGGAATATTTCCGGATCACTATATTAAGGATAGATATGAAAGTTTTACATACTATCTTAATCAAAACAAACTAACGTTTCGCTACGTGGCATCAATGGCTAGTATTACTAACATGGCTTACAATACAGCAATGGGACAAACGCCAGATACACATACATGCATCACAACTTAAATTAGCCATTGACTCATCATATCCGTTCTGAGTTCTCCCAGACACCTGTCGTTTTGATTTAAATCTTCTGCTTTAATCTCCTGATTTGATCTTGAAGATCTTATGTATAAGAAGAACAAA
This sequence comes from Ylistrum balloti, assembly GCF_031769215.1. Lineage (NCBI taxonomy): Eukaryota > Metazoa > Mollusca > Bivalvia > Pectinida > Pectinidae > Ylistrum > Ylistrum balloti. The sequence continues at coordinate 479,292 of NW_026782352.1, forward strand.
CAATAGATTATTGAGTAATATGATTATATTCATATAAACAATACACGCAACAAAAAGACATATACAAAACAAAGAATTTTCGGTCAGGCATAGTGCATCTAAGCTGTATTGTATGAGATGATACAAATATAACATGAAATTGAATGAAATATGTTGCTTTGAAAATCGAAGATCTTAATGTGTTTCCATTTCATATAAGACTTATCAAAAGAATTCCATTTTAGAGTTCCATTGATGATGTTTAATGAAACATTGTGATCATTTCATTTTATGATATGAAGTGAAAAAAATATAAAATAAAACCTAATCTTTTAATTTACAAATATTCATGACCAATTCGTGCCGAGATCGTTACATAATTTAAACTGAAAATGTTTTCATTCTATATCTCAATATATGTCAAAATGTCAAAATTCATAGAATGTCATGAAATAAATGTGAACCGACAATCAACAACTCCGCTAAGTCATATTAAAAACGTGGAAAATAATAGTCACGTGCTGTTTCTCTTGAAATTCAAACCCAGCCAAACACCACTTCCAAAAATACCCTACATATTGTTATTATTTATCATATACCTAATAATATATATATGAAACAAAACATGTAATGATACAATGCATCAATTCAAAATAAGCAGTGTTGGTAATGATATTCGTAAGTCCAGATCTTTAAGACGAAGAATAATTTAACAAGGTAAATAGGTGAAATCCATCCTGGCTGAACAGTAAACATCTTATAAGTATCCATATTGATGTATGAGCAATCGGCATGTAAGGTACAATTTTCATTGCTTTGATATGTATGGATTTCTTGTAATCCTGTCATATTTGCTTCCGATGCCAATCGGGCAGACTCTTGATATAGGTCAGTATGCATTCTCCGAAAATACAAAAAAATGAATCAATATTCCCTTAAAGGAAGTTCTTTTATCATTGATGCGAACTTTGTAATGAAAGCGAAAGAAATTTTGATGCTAAGAATAATACATACAATGAACAACAGATAGCAGTTTAAGGTATAAATAAATTCACAATACTTTTTCACTATAGGTTATGTTGCGGTATAGTTCAACAAACGCTAGGAAGTCAGTGGTAGCAAGATAAACCTTCATAGTGTGATGTGGTACAATTTTAACGAATGTGTCTGATAATATCCGTTGTGTTTTCAGAATTTTTATTTTTTTAATGAAATTGTACATTAAAACAGAATTAGAAACAGCAACAAAAAGTAAAATATTGAATTTACCGCGTATTTTGAAAAACAAAAAGTTAAATATTGAATTTACCGCGTATTTTGAAAATTAAAAAAGTAAAAATACTATGTTTACGAAGTGTTTCAATTATCCTGCATACAATGTATGATTCAGAAAAAAATGTAATCAGCAGTCACGTGACAATGTGTGATATCGTTTGAATTTGCTTAGGTTATTTGAGACTTTGTATAATGAATCAGTCAGATACGAGGTTAGTAGCTAGCATTACATTGTATAGTCGGTTAGAACTCATGCATTGACAAAGATTTTATTGATATTCGGCAATCGAAGAGTTAAGTGTATAATAATCTTACAGCGTATGTGATGTATTCTAAGTTTGAAATAGTTATCAAAGAGCAGGCCACATCAAAAGATAAAAAGTACTGACATAAAAAACTCATCATCTGAGAGTATTTGTTTTTACTGGAATATAGAGTTTTGAGCTCTAGAAGGAAGGTTTTATCAGCTCTTGATTTGACGGTCTATTGACGTTAGAACGAGGTGAGCTTGAAGATGTAGTGGTCGTTGTTTTGGGGGTATGTGTCTGCAATACCTAAAATGAAAGCAAATTTAAATAGAGAGATTTACATAAATAGAACCAGAGTGTTTTATGGTTGAGTGGTTCATATCTGGAATTATCAATGACTACCTAAATCGTGTGTCATATTCAAAAGATACAGACAGAGAGAATGCGCTGTAAATAGCAATAGTATAACTTTCATTATTCGATGTTTTTGTGGATTTTTTTAATAATATATATGAAATCAGTTCTACAGTAAATATGCATTATGACTTGGATCTTATTAAAGTGTTTATATTTAAAGTATTTTTCTATACACATATATATACCTGTTTGGAGGGGTATGTCCGGAGCCTTCATAATCCTCCAGTACATATTGGTCTCATTTCTTGTTATTCCATAGACCGTAATGACCATAGGGCCGAAACTTGTCGGCACAGTGTCAAAACTGGAAAGTCAAACACACAATCATTTGTTACCATGTGATTCTGAATTTTTATACAGGAAGATATATCTGTGTCTGATAAGTAAACTTATTCTATAAAGAAAGACAAAAGCGTACTTTGTAAATCCTCATTGGCAGATCCAGGGAAAGGAGCACCTGAATACGCGCTTGGCCTGGGAAAATGGCCTATCATCTGTCCCTTCACTTTCAGAAATATAGAAATGCAAAACAAAATACGGGAAAAGAATAGAATAACACTTGGATACTCTTGGTCTAAACGTCATCCGTTAGTCGAGTTTTGAATGGTTGTATTAATTAATGAAGATTTAGATAGGTTTTACTAATTACCTACTTTATACAATAGACAGATTAGAGCGGCAATTTGCCAGGAAGACTTTTCATACACAAGTGAATAAAGCGTTGTCGAAATGATATTATCTATAAGGACTTTTTACTGCAGAATGTCGCTTTTGTAGTGGTAAGGACTGCAACATTTTGATACAAACTTCCTTTATTAATTTTTCTTTAATTTTGAAAAAAAAATCAAACCAAGACCCAACAGTTTAAAACGAAATTAAACTCAAATGTAGGATATAAATATTCCTAACGTTTAAGGTAATTTATTTTATTTTCAGTGTACCTGAAGTTGGAGGAAGCTTCATTCTGTAGGGCTTCCATCGCCTGCAGAAGGGTGGCGTTTGATGGAACAAGCAAAGAGCTATTCCATTGTCGCGTGGTGTTCGTAAGAATCGGGTCTTCAACTCCGATTGTGATGTTGAGCGTCCAGTTTGCTGTAACCGGCACTCCGGCTGAAAAGAACAAAGACAAAAAAAATTCAGACCACATATTAAATCGTTATTTTGTTCAGTTATTCAGCAGATAAAACCGCTATAGTTTCATGGACACATGCACACAAGGGTCCATAAGTCTTCACTAAGTCTGTAAACAGACTAGTATGCTCTGTTAAGTGTTTACTGTTCTGGGAGTACACCCCAGCCTTATAAAAAGTGGTAGCCATTAACAACAGAAAAGCATTATATCTTCAACGGTTGTGTAAGGACATTTGTATCCTGTCTCTGTGGCTGAAATCGTACCCCGAAACAGGTCACCCCGTTCATATTTTCCAATAAAACATATGTGTCTCCTATTAGTTGGGGCCCAATTGTCGTGGATGGAGTTCTAAAAACCAATGGAGGAGTTCTTGGTGTAGTACGACTGTCTATGTCTGTAATGACATCAAACGGGGAATACTGACCCACTATGTAACTTATGCTTTTGATTCTAACCTCAAGTTCCTGTATGTTTAGCTCTTTTTTTCTTCTTACAGATTCTTAACATACTCTGACATAATTTTTATTTGGGTAATTAGTTTTTTATCAGTGAGTAAAATTTCAAATTATGTATGTTATGGCCACAAACCGTTTTCAACCATAGTTCCAATTACAAATGTGTGAGTAACATTCTTGTGTTCGTGTGAAAACCTAAGGTTTTTTGTCAGGGTGATAGGATACCGATCAAAAACGATTTCTTTCATTCACTTTGATTAAAAATTAAATTAAAAGTTATATTCCAAAAATAGCTGACATATGTATACTTTATATATTTTTTTATATTTTATTTTTTTATTCAGTTTTAACATCACAAACACGTAACAATGCATTGTACATCATGAATCTTCAAACTACAGCAAATTTGTTGACTTTATGTTCTTCACACACAAAGCAGATAATTCATTTTTCACCACACACATACCAACAGACAACCCAAGTGCACACTGGTATTGAACATACAGCTTACATGTACATTCACACTTGTAGTAGCCAAATGTCACACATACAACACAAACCACCACTAGTGCTGATTAAAACAATAATGTATGTACTTGGTATGAGACCATGCATCCTCTGAACAGTATTGGGTTATTAATAAAACATATATATAGATATATAGGAGAATAGTGAATGTACATGTATAATGTACATCTTACATACCCATTGTGTCAAAAATGTATCACCTTGCGTTCATACTTCAGCCATAATCAGAAGACATACATACCTTTTACATGTATACTTACTTACAGAAATAGTTTTTAAACTTTTTCATACAATGGTGTTGTGACTTATGAGAGAGATAGGGAGAGGGAGAGAGAGAAACGGGGGGGGGGGGGGGGGGGTGTTAAAGACAGGAGGGATGGATAACTGTTAATATTAAACAAGTAAAGAATAATTTATAATCTAATAATAAATCTTTGTACATTGTGATAATCTTTGATTGTGTTTACTAAGGCGTTAATATTAAGGGAGTTATGAAAACAACGTATTTTATATATATAATGCTTAATAACAATTAATATTTCATTATCAATTTTATTATTCAATTTTTGTGTTAAGAAACCAAATAAGTAGGATTCTTTATTGAAGTTAAATGGGATAATAAGTGCATCTAATAGAACTTCCAAGCTACTATTTTGAACCTCATTGCATTCCCATAAAATATGAGTTATAGTTTCAATTTCAGAGTTGCAAAGAATACACAGTGGCGATATAGCTAATCGAGTTTTAAAAAGAAAAGAATTAATTGTAAGAATGTAGTGATTAATTCTAAACTGGAACCATTGGAACTTTGTATTTGTTGTTATCAGAAAGGGTAACTTAAAAATTTGGTGCCATGTAAAATCATCAAAATCAAAGACTTCATTCCATTTTTTCTGACCTGAAGGAATAACCTTGCTCTTTATTAAAATGCTATAGAAATATTTTGAACCTTTGAGCTGTTTAAAGAAAGGTTCCAAGTTCAAAGGGATAAAAGGATATTCTAATTTTATTTTAGGAAACTCTGGCTCAGGGTTAAAATGCTTCACAGCCTTTAGAACACTATGATACTGAAGGAAATTAGTTTGTATATGGTATGTATGAGTGAATTCCTGAAAAGTATAGAATACTCCAGAATTAATATCTTTTATTAGGTCATTCACAACAATGGCGCCCTTTCTAAACCAGTCTTCAATAAAAATTGATTTCTTGTCAACAGTTATTTGATTGTTGAACCATATAGGGGTTTTCAGGAAAACTTCATTTTTGTCTATTCTTAAGTTATTAGCATAGTGTAGATTTTTATACGCTTTAAAAACATCAGACCCGAATATATTTTTACATTTATTTTGACAGCGTTGTATGTAATCAATACCACAATTAGACATAAGGTCTAAGTTTAAATATATTTTTAAAATTATTTGCCACTTCGAAGTTGATTGAAAAAGTCTTCTAACCCACCCCAGCTTCAGAGAATCTATAAAGGCTCTAACATTAACCATTTTTAAACCACCATCAATGTAATCCTGGGTAACAATATCTCTTCTTACTTTATCTGTTTTGTTGTTCCAAAGAAATTCACATAGCAATGAGTTTCATTTAGAGAGAAACTTGTCATCAGGGTTTGGCAGTGAGATAAATAGATGGTTAAATTGTGAAACTAAAAGTGATTTAATTACATTAATTTTACCAACTGGGCTTAATAATAGTCTTTTCCACGAATTAATTAGTGATTTAAGTTTTATAAGTTTTTGTCAAAGTTAAGTTTAGGTATCCGATGTAAGTTAGCATGAAATTTAATTCCAAGAAGAGTGAAGTGATCCCTACCCCATTGTAAATTAAGTTCAGGAAGAAATTGGTCTGTGCTGAATTTTTTGCTGCCAACCTGCACCACTTTGTTTTCGAGATATTAATTTTCAATCCTGATATATTTGCATAAAAGTTAAGCTGTGTAATAGATTCCCTCAGTGACCTTTCTGACCCATCAAGTGCCAGTGAAGTGTTATCTGCATACTGTGACAGAAGTATAGGACAACCATCAACATCAATATCCTTAATTTTCTCATTATTTCTTAGTTTAATTGCCAATATTTCTGCACACAAAATAAAGATATAAGGGGCGATTGGGTCCCCTTGTCGACAGCCCCTTTTTATTTAAAAAAAGAAGACAGATTCCCACCCTGATTAATTGTAGCACAAGCTTTGTTATGTAATGTTTTGACCCAAGGGATTAAACCATTTCCAAAACCAAAAAAATTAAAAGTCCTTTCAATAAATTCCAACGACACAGAATCGAATGCTTTTTCGAAATCAATCATTAAAAACATACCTGGGATATCATTTTCTCCTGTATACTGCATAACATCATAAACAAGTCTAGTGTTTTCCCCTATATAACGTCCTGCTAAAAAGTCTGTTAGATCCTTGTCAATTAGTTTGTTTAAAACATTATTTATTCTGTGTGCAATGGTGCCAGAAGCAATTTTATATACAACATTAAGTAATGAAATGGGTCTCCATTTTTTTTAATAAAATGCCTGGGTTTATCTCCCTTTGGTATACATGAAGTAATGCCACGCCTTTGAGAAATAGACAACCATTTTTATATCCTAGATTAATAGATCTGACAACAAAGTTCCCTACATGTTTCCAAAAACATTTGAAGAATTCAGCAGTAAACCATCTATTCCTGGACTTTTGTTATTTTTCATACCTTTCTGAGTTTCACTGGCTTCTTGGAGTGTGATAGGACCATCAAGCTTTTCAGAATCACATGGACTAATTCTATTGATATTGTATGGTTCTAAAAGATCATTCAGGTTAATATCATCTAAATCATCATTTGAATCATAAAGTTTTTCATAGAATGTATAAACGTCTTTCAAGACATTGTCCTGATTTGTTAAATTATTTCCATCCTCTAATTGTAGTTAAGGTATAACTTTACAAGTGAAGTTTCTACTTTCTAGATTATAAAAATAACTTGTAGGCTTTTCTCCCTCTTCAATCCATCTTGCACGTGATCTAATTATGCTGCCTTTGATTTTCTTTCCCTAATTGACTGTAATTCTCTTTTTTTAACTTCCAACTCCACAATATTTGTTACATCTTGCTCTTCCATAGCATGAATTTCTTTCTTAAGGATGTCCTCTCTGATATTTTGTTGTTTTTTTCTTGTGTGATGAGTAGGGTATAGTTTTACCTCTTATATTCATCAATAAAGTTTCAAGAAATAATTGATCATCTATTGTAAACAAAATGTCATCATCTGAAATACTACTTAAAATGTTAATATTATAAACTGGGAGACAATATTGGGCCTTTGTCTCAAATATACAAGCTTTCACAATATTAAGGTATTCAAGATCTTGTAGTAGACTATTATAAACTTCCATACCCCCTTACCAGCTATAAATTCATTGCGTTTTAAGGATATTGTTGGGAAAGAATGATCAGAACGATAGCCAGATTCTATATTTGCTTTGCTAGTACTAGATAAAAGATTCTCTGAGATTAGAAAGAAGTCTAGTCGAGCTTGCTTAAGTGGGTTGCTTTTCCTCCATGTGTACCTCCTCATATCTTCTTGTTGCTCTCTAAAAATATCTACCAGACCAAAATTATCAATGATTTCTAAAACTTTATCTCTGGCCTTAGGATTATTGAGATTCTTATATTTTTTATCATAATCAGATTTAGGATTAAGGACCAAATTAAAATCACCACAAATAATGACATATTTATTTGCAAAGTCTTCAACCGTTTCAGTAACAATATTGTAAAACTCGGGGTCATCATTATGTGGGCCATATAAGTTTATGAGAGTGATTCTAAAAGATTCTATCTCTATATCTAAAGCTAAAAAATTCCCAGTATTATCTTTTATCTCTTTATGTACCTTAAATTCATTATTATTTCTTAAAAAGAACGGCCACCCCACTTGCATTAGATTTAAAAGAATTAAAGTAACATTGATAACGGGAGGGTATTCACTTCTTATTATATTTTCCAGTTCTTTAGTAAAATGTGTCTTGTAAACAAAGAATATTACTGTTTTTAGATCTCAGATAAGAGAAAACATCCTTGCGTTTATTCTTATCCCCAAGACCTTGACTATTTGCCGATAAAAATTCTATTTCAGCCATAGACGTAGCTATGTCTCAAGAACAAGTTTACTTGATCCATCCCGGAGACGAAAAGAAACAGAGCAGATACTGAAATAGATAACAAGAATAGAAAGAAAGAGAAATTAAAAAATACTTTGAACATGATCATCATGTAATGACTACTGTCAACAGACATACTTTCTCATATCAGGTAGATTACACACTGTTACCGTACCCATTCTTGCAGCTTACTACAACAGGAAGTAAATACCGGAAGTAGAAGTTTAACATCTAATGAGTCCGACAGACTGTAAGAATAAAAAAGAAGGGGGAAAAAAAAAAAAAAAAAAAAACCCAGATTTTTCACAATAATTCCACAAATATTATGTTCGTTACTGATGATGAATGCTACAATTAGAGAAAGGAAAAGGACACTGGAAGTAGCTAGAAACACCCCATATAACAGTCAATGCAATTCCCCCGGCTCTGTATGTGTACGCCGAAATTAATTAATATAAATTTGTAGGCCTAAAAACTTTACTCTATTTATGTTATTATAAAGACTTACCAATCGTTAGAATAATAGGTCCCATATTTCACAACACGAACCACTCAAAGTAAAGAAACATTCATACCTATATACAAACTGTCCCAAAATCGGTAAAACCAGGGAAAATTCCTGGTGGCATTGAAGTGACCAGTACGTCACCGATATTGCAGTCGATATACATGTACATGCATATATAGTCATCCAAAATTGGAATCTTCCCTCAGAAAGGTGTTCGTGAGTGGCATGCCATAAGAAAGCCTCCCTTTTCTCCCATCAGTCAGAATAGCAAAGATCTTACCGTCCACGCTATATGAGTTTTTTCACGCTTTTGAGTTTGTAGGCGTCTGTGAGGATCTGCTGGTTGATCTTGGTGAGATCTTCGAAGATGGTGTAGCCAGTCTTCTTCAACTTAGTCCGGGCTTTGATTATTTCATTTCTCTTCCGTCTGTGGGTAAATTTAACGATGACATTTCTGCGTCTATCTGTAGTGTATTTCCCAAGACGGTGAGCGATGTCAATATCACCACTAGTGATCTGAACATCCAGTTTTGTAGACACAAAATTCACGATTTTGTCCACACATTCCTCTACAGATTCCGATGCAGAATTGTCTTTGAGACCATGAATGCGGAGTGAATTTTTTTCGACCGTGCTGTTCCAAGTCGTTGTAACGTGCATCCATACCCTCCTTTACATACTGTAATTTACTGACTGGTGTTTCCAAGTCACCAATGGTCTGACGAAGATTTTTGTTTTCCATTTCCAGTTCAAAAACTCTACCTTTTAATTCCTCCACTAACTCCTTGTTTTCCTCTCTGATGCTTTCCTTGAGTATCTTGATCTTGGAGTCAAACTCACTTTTTGTAATGAGAGTAGATAGCATGGCGTTAGATCTCATCAAGCCTCTCCTCAATATTCTTGTCAGACCCCCTAGTCTTAACTCCAGGACCTTCCGTGCTTTGTTTTATACCAGCCATAATTTCCTCAGAACCAAGAGTCCATATATATATAAGTAACAGATATAGTCTATAGATAATCCAGGTAAATGTGTATAGTATATAGTGATCCGTTAACAGTAGTCACTATGTAGGGTCCTAGGACATTGTCCTGACTCCAGATGCCAAATTACACATTTTCATTTTGAATTTCAAAAGTCAGATGTTACAGACTGGTCCACTGTACACTTATATTGTATGCCATCCAAAAAAAAAAGGATTGAAATTGTTTTAAGAATGTGTAGTAAATTCACTTTTTTGTCGGAGCTCCAAACAAAGGACTACCCAGACCCAACATGACCTTGACCTCCTTCCGTATACTTTATATATATTACGAGAGGACTTCCTAGGTTATATCATCTTTCGTCCTATCAACTTTGTCATTTTCAAAGGCAAATGAATTATGTATTTAGACAAGGATTGCTAGATATTATTGGTGTAACATTTAACTTGAAACTACCAATAAACCGTCAAGAGAATGTCATCGTTCACATCAAAATATAAAACGTGGTAGACACACTGCTGTCTTGTTAATAACACTTACGGAGTGGTGGGTGAATCTCAATGTCAAGGAAAGAGCTATTTGCAAGGGCAGGCAGAATTTGTGATACTGCAGCTCCTTTCTTCATGATCTCTGGAACTATAAAACGAATATATTTCCCGTCTTGGATGTACATCATTATTTTCAGAGAGCACAAATTATCATATGAAGAACATTATTACAGTCAATGATAAACTGATTTATTCGGATTTAAAACATTTACAAACAAATTAAATCCCACCCCCACCCTATCCCCTCCCTTTTCTCCGGAAATAGAACATTTAACGACGTGTTTATCCTACAATACAGACAAATAACAAAAACAGCATATACACAAGACGCAATTCTGCCTGTTTGTATAGATATACTATTGCTCCTTATTTAACACTTACTCTTCCCCTGGAGTTTGCTGATAATTCCCATCTGTGACTTAGCAATGCCATGCCGAAATGTTTCATTTTTGGTAGCGATCAAAGCCTGCAAAATTGAAAAGAAGATAATTTTACACAGTTATTTGAGTGAAGGTAAGTTTGTTGGAAATCAAAGACACGACAGACTCGTCTACATCAGCAGCTTATACCGATCTTTTCCTACAACGAAACCAACATGGACATCTTTCCATCAAGCTGTGATGATTTCAATTTCCCTATTGTGAATTTTGCATTTCTGCATAGCAATATTCCTGCATATCAAACCTATGGTATTAAATGTCACATTTGATTAGATATTCAAGGTCTGTTTGAATCATCACGATTTTCGTGCAGGAAATCGTCGACTGACTGACAAACTTTTAACACAAAGGTTCAAAAGACGGTGGTTGATGAAAATTATGTGGAAGGTTAATAGTCGCAATAGTGAGAAATATTATATTCCCTTGTATGATATGAAGCTGGCAATGCCCGTTAGTTTGCCTGTTTGTTCGGTTGTTGTATACATTGTTCTCATTTTAGAACGTGACATTACTTGTTTGGATTGACTTATGTTTTTACACGACAGGTGTAGTCGATGAAAAAGAAGACGCTTACTCTTCCGAGACACGTGGTCTTATTCTTGTCTTTTTTCGGGACTCTCGGTGTAATTTTTTCTTTTGTATATATATTGCCCTAGTTTTATACATGTGACTTAAGCAATTTTAATTATGCACCCAAACGTAACACATGGAATCAAAGATACTCTTCAATATGTAGATTTCAGTTATTTCATAGAAATCTTATCCTTTATTAAAGACTCCAAGACACATTATTTAAAAAACAAATGTACTTATTCTAAATCATGAACGTATTTGATACTTTAGGTATTCTTTTTGAACTGTTGAATTTTTTCTAGTCTATACATAATTCCGGAGAGTGAGACCAGCAATGCTTGCATAATGCACCATAATAACAACATTTGGTGTCAGTCTCAAAATTTACAAGTCTAGTATGATGTTATTGCATTTGTAGATTATAACAGTGTAGTCAGTGTCAGTAATACACACAGATTATTGCAACTTTACCTGTGCAGCTAACCCGAGCGAATATTCATTGAGTGTATTGTTTTCATTCATTATCTCACGCCACACAACATCGGCTGCAGCCTGGGCTGCATAGCTTGAAGTCTCGGTGTTGAGGCAGGTGCACGCCATCGTTATCATTGAGGCTTCATCTAATAAAACCACAACTCGAACGATTCGCCATTAAGTTCGATAAAATTGCATCAATTCCTAATTAACCGATTGGGTCCTAACCTCTATGTGACCTTTTGCGAATAATCGACGCACATATATCAATCGTTATACGAAGAATTAGTATTGACCTACTGTTATATTAAGGCTGTAATGACCTACTGTTATATTAAGGCTGTAATGACCTACTGTTATATTAAGGCTGTATTGACCTACTGTTATATTAAGGCTGTATTGACCTACTGTTATATTAAGGCTGTATTGACCTACTGTTATATTAAGGCTGTAATGACCTACTGTTATATTAAGGCTGTATTGACCTACTGTTATATTAAGGCTGTATTGACCTACTGTTATATTAAGGCTGTAATGACCTACTGTTATAGTAAGGCTGTATTGACCTACTGTTATATTAAGGCTGTATTGACCTACTGTTATAGTAAGGCTGTATTGACCTACTGTGATAGTAAGGCATTAAGGCTGTATTGACCTACTGTTATAGTAAGGCTGTATTGACCTACTGTTATATTAAGGCTGTATTGACCTGCTGTTATATTAAGGCTGTATTGACCTACTGTTATATTAAGGCTGTATTGACCTACTGTTATATTAAGGCTGTATTGACCTACTGTTATATTAAGGCTGTATTGACCTAGTGTTATGATAAGGCTGTATTGACCTACTGTTATATTAAGGCTGTAATGACCTACTGTTATATTAAGGCTGTAATGACCTACTGTTATATTAAGACTGTATTGACTTAATGTTATATTAAGGCTGTATTGACCTACTGTTATATTAAGGCTGTAATGACCTACTGTTATATTAAGGCTGTAATGACCTACTGTTATATCAAGGCTGTATTGACCTACTGTTATATTAAGGCACTATTGACCTACTGTTATATTAAGGCTGTATTGACCTACTGTTATATTAAGGCTGTAATGACCTACTGTTATATTAAGGCTGTAATGACCTACTGTTATATTAAGGCTGTATTGACCTACTGTTATATTAAGGCTCTATTGACCTACTGTTATATTAAGGCTGTATTGACCTATTGTTATATTAAGGCTGTAATGACCTACTGTTATATTAAGGCTGTATTGACCTACTGTTATATTAAGGCTCTATTGACCTACTGTTATATTAAGGCTGTATTGACCTATTGTTATATTAAGGCTGTATTGACCTATTGTTATATTAAGGCTGTAATGACCTACCGTTATATTAAGGCTGTATTGACCTACTGATATATTAAGGCTGTAATGACATACCGTTATATTAAGGCTGTAATGACCTACTGTTATAGTAAGGCTGTTTTGACCTACTGTTGTAGTAAGGCTGTTTTGACCTACTGTTATATTAAGGCTATTATGACCTACTGTTATATAAAGGCTGTATTGACCTACTGTTATATTCAGGCTGTAATGACCTACTGTTATATTAAGGCTGTAATGACCTACTGTTATATAAAGGCTGTATTGACCTACTGTTATGTTAAGGTTGTAATGACCTACTGTTATATTAAGGCTGTATTGACCTACTGTTATATTATGGCTGTAATGACCTACTGTTATAATAAGGCTGTAATGACCTACTGTTATATTAAGGCTGTATTGACCTACTGTTATATTTAGGCTGTAATGACCTACTGTTATAATAAGGCTGTAATGACCTACCAGTGTGATGGTCTTGTTTATTAAGACTGTATTGACCTCCTGTTATATTAAGGCTGTATTGACCTAATATTATATTAAGGCTGTAATGACCTACTGTTATATTAAGGCTGTAATGACCTACTGTTATATTAAGACTGTATTGACCTACCGTTATATTAAGGCTGTATTGACCTACCAGTGTGATGGTCTTGTTTATTAAGACTGTATTGTTCTACCGTTATAGTATGGCTGTTTTGACCTACTGTTATAGTAAGGCTGTATTGACCTACTGTTATAATAAGGCTGTAATAACCTAGTGTTATATTAAGTCTGTAATGACCTACTGTATTGACCTACTGTTATAGTAAGGCTGTATTGACCTACTGTTATATTAAGGCTGTATTGACCTACTGTTATATAAAGGTTGTATTGACCTACTGTTATATTAAGGCTGTATTGACCTACTGTTATATTCAGGCTGTTTTGACCTACTGTTATATTAAGGCTGTAATGACCTACTGTTATATTAAGGCTGTATTGACCTAGTGTTATAATAAGGCTGTATTGACCTACTGTTATATTAAGGCTGTATTGACCTAGTGTTATAATAAGGCGGTATTGACCTACTGTTATATTAAGGCTGTATTGACCTAGTGTTATGATAAGGCTGTATTGACCTACTGTTATATTAAGGCTGTAATGACCTACTGTTATATTAAGGCTGTAATGACCTACTGTTATATTAAGGCTGTATTGACTTAATGTTATATTAAGGCTGTATTGACCTACTGTTATATTAAGGCTGTAATGACCTACTGTTATATTAAGGCTGTAATGACCTACTGTTATATCAAGGCTGTATTGACCTACTGTTATATTAAGGCACTATTGACCTACTGTTATATTAAGGCTGTATTGACCTACTGTTATATTAAGGCTGTAATGACCTCCTGCTATATTAAGGCTGTATTGACCTACTGTTATATTAAGGCTGTAATGACCTACTGTTATATTAAGGCTGTAATGACCTACTGTTATATTAAGGCTGTAATGACCTACTGTTATATTAAGGCTGTATTGACCTACTGTTATATTATGGCTCTATTGACCTACTGTTATATTAAGGCTGTATTGATCTACTGTTATATTAAGGCTGTATTGACCTACCAGTGTGATGGTCTTGTTTATTAAGACTGTATTGTTCTACCATTGTAGTAAGGCTGTTTTGACCTACTGTTATATTAAGGCTGTATTGACCTACCAGTGTGATGGTCTTGTTTATTAAGACTGTATTGTTCTACCATTGTAGTAAGGCTGTTTTGACCTACTGTTATAGTAAGGCTGTTTTGACCTACTGTTATATTAAGGCTGTATTGACCTACTGTTATATGAAGGCTGTAATGACCTACTGTTATAGTAAGGCTGTATTGACCTACTGTTATATTAAGGCTGTATTGACCTACTGTCATATTCAGGCTGTTTTGACCTACTGTTATATTAAGGCTGTAATGACCTACTGTTATATTAAGGCTGTATTGACCTAGTGTTATAATAAGGCGGTATTGACCTACTGTTATATTAAGGCTGTATTGACCTAGTGTTATAATAAGGCGGTATTGACCTACTGTTATATTAAGGCTGTATTGACCTAGTGTTATGATAAGGCTGTATTGACCTACTGTTATATTAAGGCTGTAATGACCTACTGTTATATTAAGGCTGTAATGACCTACTGTTATATTAAGGCTGTATTGACTTAATGTTATATTAAGGCTGTATTGACCTACTGTTATATTAAGGCTGTATTGACCTACTGTTATATTAAGGCTGTAATGACCTACTGTTATATCAAGGCTGTATTGACCTACTGTTATATTAAGGCACTATTGACCTACTGTTATATTCAGGCTGTATTGACCTAGTGTTATATTAAGGCTGTATTGACCTACTGTTATATTAAGGCTATTATGACCTACTGTTATATAAAGGCTGTATTGACCTACTGTTATATTCAGGCTGTAATGACCTACTGTTATATTAAGGCTGTAATGACCTACTGTTATATAAAGGCTGTATTGACCTACTGTTATGTTAAGGTTGTAATGACCTACTGTTATATTAAGGTTGTAATGACCTACTGTTATATTAAGGCTGTATTGACCTACTGTTATATTATGGCTGTAATGACCTACTGTTATAATAAGGCTGTAATGACCTACTGTTATATTAAGGCTGTATTGACCTACTGTTATATTTAGGCTGTAATGACCTACTGTTATAATAAGGCTGTAATGACCTACCAGTGTGATGGTCTTGTTTATTAAGACTGTATTGACCTCCTGTTATATTAAGGCTGTATTGACCTAATATTATATTAAGGCTGTAATGACCTACTGTTATATTAAGGCTGTAATGACCTACTGTTATATTAAGACTGTATTGACCTACCGTTATATTAAGGCTGTATTGACCTACCAGTGTGATGGTCTTGTTTATTAAGACTGTATTGTTCTACCGTTATAGTATGGCTGTTTTGACCTACTGTTATAGTAAGGCTGTATTGACCTACTGTTATAATAAGGCTGTAATAACCTAGTGTTATATTAAGTCTGTAATGACCTACTGTATTGACCTACTGTTATAGTAAGGCTGTATTGACCTACTGTTATATTAAGGCTGTATTGACCTACTGTTATATAAAGGTTGTATTGACCTACTGTTATATTAAGGCTGTATTGACCTACTGTTATATTCAGGCTGTTTTGACCTACTGTTATATTAAGGCTGTAATGACCTACTGTTATATTAAGGCTGTATTGACCTAGTGTTATAATAAGGCGGTATTGACCTACTGTTATATTAAGGCTGTATTGACCTAGTGTTATAATAAGGCGGTATTGACCTACTGTTATATTAAGGCTGTATTGACCTAGTGTTATGATAAGGCTGTATTGACCTACTGTTATATTAAGGCTGTAATGACCTACTGTTATATTAAGGCTGTAATGACCTACTGTTATATTAAGGCTGTATTGACTTAATGTTATATTAAGGCTGTATTGACCTACTGTTATATTAAGGCTGTAATGACCTACTGTTATATTAAGGCTGTAATGACCTACTGTTATATCAAGGCTGTATTGACCTACTGTTATATTAAGGCACTATTGACCTACTGTTATATTAAGGCTGTATTGACCTACTGTTATATTAAGGCTGTAATGACCTACTGTTATATTAAGGCTGTATTGACCTACTGTTATATTAAGGCTGTAATGACCTACTGTTATATTAAGGCTGTAATGACCTACTGTTATATTAAGGCTGTAATGACCTACTGTTATATTAAGGCTGTATTGACCTACTGTTATATTAAGGCATTAAGTCTGTATTGACCTACTGGTATATTAAGGCTGTATTGATCTACTGTTATATTCAGGCTGTGCTGACCTGACCTACCAGTGTGATGGTCTTGTTTATCAAGGCTGTATTGACCTACTGTTATCGTAAGGCTGTACTGACCTACTGTTATATTAAGGCTGTATTGACCTACCAGTGTGATGGTCTTGTTTATTAAGACTGTATTGTTCTACCATTGTAGTAAGGCTGTTTTGACCTACTGTTATAGTAAGGCTGTATTGACCTACTGTTATATTAAGGCTGCAATGACCTACTGTTATATTAAGGCTGTATTGACCTACTGTTATATGAAGGCTGTAATGACCTACTGTTATAGTAAGGCTGTATTGACCTACTGTTATATTAAGGCTGTATTGACCTACTGTCATATTCAGGCTGTTTTGACCTACTGTTATATTAAGGCTGTAATGACCTACTGTTATATTAAGGCTGTATTGACCTAGTGTTATAATAAGGCGGTATTGACCTACTGTTATATTAAGGCTGTATTGACCTAGTGTTATAATAAGGCGGTATTGACCTACTGTTATATTAAGGCTGTATTGACCTAGTGTTATGATAAGGCTGTATTGACCTACTGTTATATTAAGGCTGTAATGACCTACTGTTATATTAAGGCTGTAATGACCTACTGTTATATTAAGGCTGTATTGACTTAATGTTATATTAAGGCTGTATTGACCTACTGTTATATTAAGGCTGTATTGACCTACTGTTATATTAAGGCTGTAATGACCTACTGTTATATCAAGGCTGTATTGACCTACTGTTATATTAAGGCACTATTGACCTACTGTTATATTCAGGCTGTATTGACCTAGTGTTATATTAAGGCTGTATTGACCTACTGTTATATTAAGGCTGTATTGACTTAATGTTATATCAAGGTTATATTGACCTACTGTTATATTAAGGCTGTATTGACCTAGTGTTATGATAAGGCTGTAATGACCTACTGTTATGTTAAGGTTGTAATGACCTACTGTTATATTAAGGCTGTAATGACCTACTGTTATATTAAGGCTGTATTGACCTACTGTTATATTAAGGCTCTATTGACCTACTGTTATATTAAAGCTGTAATGACCTACTGTTATATTAAGTCTGTATTGACCTACCAGTGTGATGGTCTTGTTTATTAAGACTGTATTGTTCTACCATTGTAGTAAGGCTGTTTTGACCTACTGTTATAGTAAGGCTGTATTGACCTACTGTTATATTAAGGCTGCAATGACCTAGTGTTATATGAAGGCTGTAATGACCTACTGTTATATTAAGGCTGTATTGACCTAGTGTTATATTAAGGCTGTATTGACCTACTGTTATATTAAGGCTGTATTGACTTAATGTTATATCAAGGTTATATTGACCTACTGTTATATTAAGGCTGTAATGACCTACTGTTATTTTAAGGCTGTATTGACCTACTGTTATCTTAAGGCTGTAATGACCTACTGTTATATTAAGGTTGTATTGACCTACTGTTATATTAAGGCTGTAATGACCTAATGTTATATTAAGGCTGTATTGACTTAATGTTATATCAAGGTTATATTGACCTACTGTTATATTAAGGCTGTATTGACCTAGTGTTATAATAAGGCGGTATTGACCTACTGTTATATTAAGGCTGTATTGACCTAGTGTTATGATAAGGCTGTATTGACCTACTGTTATATTAAGGCTGTAATGACCTACTGTTATATTAAGGCTGTAATGACCTACTGTTATATTAAGGCTGTATTGACTTAATGTTATATTAAGGCTGTATTGACCTACTGTTATATTAAGGCTGTAATGACCTACTGTTATATTAAGGCTGTAATGACCTACTGTTATATCAAGGCTGTATTGACCTACTGTTATATTAAGGCACTATTGACCTACTGTTATATTAAGGCTGTATTGACCTACTGTTATATTAAGGCTGTAATGACCTACTGTTATATTAAGGCTGTATTGACCTACTGTTATATTAAGGCTGTAATGACCTACTGTTATATTAAGGCTGTAATGACCTACTGTTATATTAAGGCTGTAATGACCTACTGTTATATTAAGGCTGTATTGACCTACTGTTATATTAAGGCTGTATTGACCTACTGTTATATTAAAGCTGTAATGACCTACTGTTATATTAAGGCTGTATTGACCTACCAGTGTGAAGGTCTTGTTTATTAAGACTGTATTGTTCTACCATTGTAGTAAGGCTGATTTGACCTACTGTTATAGTAAGGCTGTATTAACCTACTGTTATATTAAGGCTGCAATGACCTACTGTTATATTAAGGCTGTATTGACCTACTGTTATATGAAGGCTGTAATGACCTACTGTTATAGTAAGGCTGTATTGACCTACTGTTATATTAAGGCTGTATTGACCTACTGTCATATTCAGGCTGTTTTGACCTACTGTTATATTAAGGCTGTAATGACCTACTGTTATATTAAGGCTGTATTGACCTAGTGTTATAATAAGGCGGTATTGACCTACTGTTATATTAAGGCTGTATTGACCTAGTGTTATATGAAGGCTGTAATGACCTACTGTTATATTAAGGTTGTATTGACCTACTGTTATATTAAGGCTGTATTGACCTACTGTTATATTCAGGCTGTTTTGACCTACTGTTATATTAAGGCTGTAATGACCTACTGTTATATTAAGGCTGTATTGACCTAGTGTTATAATAAGGCGGTATTGACCTACTGTTATATTAAGGCTGTATTGACCTAGTGTTATAATAAGGCGGTATTGACCTACTGTTATATTAAGGCTGTATTGACCTAGTGTTATGATAAGGCTGTATTGACCTACTGTTATATTAAGGCTGTAATGACCTACTGTTATATTAAGGCTGTAATGACCTACTGTTATATTAAGGCTGTATTGACTTAATGTTATATTAAGGCTGTATTGACCTACTGTTATATTAAGGCTGTAATGACCTACTGTTATATTAAGGCTGTAATGACCTACTGTTATATCAAGGCTGTATTGACCTACTGTTATATTAAGGCACTATTGACCTACTGTTATATTAAGGCTGTATTGACCTACTGTTATATTAAGGCTGTAATGACCTACTGTTATATTAAGGCTGTATTGACCTACTGTTATATTAAGGCTGTAATGACCTACTGTTATATTAAGGCTGTAATGACCTACTGTTATATTAAGGCTGTAATGACCTAGGCTGTATTGACCTACTGTTATTAAGGCTGTATTGACCTACTGTTATATTAAGGCATTAAGTCTGTATTGACCTACTGGTATATTAAGGCTGTATTGATCTACTGTTATATTCAGGCTGTGTTGACCTACCAGTGTGATGTTTATTAAGACTGTATTGTTCTACCATTGTAGTAAGGCTGTTTTGACCTACTGTTATATTAAGGCTGTGATGGTCTTGTTTATTTCTACCATTGTAGTAAGGCTGTTTTGACCTACTGTTATATTAAGGCTGTATTGACCTACTGTTATATTAAGTGTGATGACCTACTGTTATATTAAGACTGTATTATTGTTATATTAAGGCTGTATTGACCTACCTTGTTTATTTGTAGTTATAAGGCTGTATTGACCTACTGTTATCGTAAGGCTATGTTGACCTACTGTTATATTAAGGCTGTATTGACCTACTGTTATATTAAGGCTGTATTGACCTACTGTTATATAATGGCTGTATTGACCTACTGTTATAGTAAGGCTGTATTGACCTACTGTTATATTCAGGCTGTTTTGACCTACTGTTATATTAAGGCTGTAATGACCTACTGTTATATTAAGGCTGTATTGACCTAGTGTTATAATAAGGCGGTATTGACCTACTGTTATATTAAGGCTGTATTGACCTAGTGTTATAATAAGGCTGTATTGACCTACTGTTATATTAAGGCTGTATTGACCTAGTGTTATGATAAGGCTGTATTGACCTACTGTTATATTAAGGCTGTAATGACCTACTGTTATATTAAGGCTGTATTGACCTACTGTTATATTAAGGCTGTATTGATATGTTATATTAAGGCTGTATTGACCTAGTGTTATAATAAGGCGGTATTGACCTACTGTTATATTAAGGCTGTATTGACCTAGTGTTATAATAAGGCGGTATTGACCTACTGTTATATTAAGGCTGTATTGACCTACTGTTATATTAAGGCTGTATTGACCTACTGTTATATTAAGGCTGTAATGACCTACTGTTATATTAAGGCTGTATTGACCTACTGTTATATTAAGGCTGTAATGACCTACTGTTATATTAAGGCTGTAATGACCTACTGTTATATTAAGGCTGTAATGACCTACTGTTATATTAAGGCTGTATTGACCTACTGTTATATTATGGCTCTATTGACCTACTGTTATATTAAGGCTGTATTGACCTACTGTTATATTAAGGCTGTATTGACCTACCAGTGTGATGGTCTTGTTTATTAAGACTGTATTGTTCTACCATTGTAGTAAGGCTGTTTTGACCTACTGTTATATTAAGGCTGTATTGACCTACCAGTGTGATGGTCTTGTTTATTAATACTGTATTGTTCTACCATTGTAGTAAGGCTGTTTTGACCTACTGTTATAGTAAGGCTGTTTTGACCTACTGTTATATTAAGGCTGTATTGACCTGACCTACTGTTATATTAAGGCTTTTTTGACCTACTGTTATATTAAGGCTGTATTGACCTACTGTTATATTAAGGCTGTATTGACCTACTGTTATATTAAGGCTGTAATGACCTACTGTTATATTAAGGCTGTATTGACCTACTGTTATATTAAGGCTGTATTGACCTACTGTTATATTAAGGCTGTATTGACCTACTGTTATATTAAGGCTGTATTGACCTACTGTTATATTAAGGCTGTATTGACCTACTGTTATATAATGGCTGTATTGACCTACTGTTATATTAAGGCTGTATTGACCTACTGTTATATTAAGGCTGTATTGACCTACTGTTGTATTAAGGCTGTATTGACCTACTGTTATAGTATGGCTGTATTGACCTACTGTTATAGTAAGGCTGTAATGACCTACTGTTATATTAAGGCTGTATTCTTGTTTATTAAGGCTGTATTGACCTACTGGTATAGTAAGGCTGTATTAACCTACTGTTATATTAAGGCTGTATTGACCTACTGTTATATTAAGGCTGTATTGACCTACTGTTATATTAAGGCTGTTGACCTATATATTAAGGCTGTAATGACCTACTGTTATATTAAGGCTGTATTGACCTACTGTTATATTAAGGCTGTAATGACCTACTGTTATATTAAGGCTGTAATGACCTACTGTTATATTAAGGCTGTATTGACCTACTGTTATATTAAGGCTGTAATGACCTACTGTTATATTAAGGCTGTATTGACCTACTGTTATATTAAGGCTGTATTGACCTACTGTTATATTAAGGCTGTATTGACCTACTGTTATATTAAGGCTGTAATGACCTACCAGTGTGATGGTCTTGTTTATTAAGACTGTATTGTCCTACTGTTATATTAAGGCTGTATTGACCTACTGTTATATTAAGGCTGTATTGACCTACTGTTATATTCAGGCTGTTTTGACCTACTGTTATATTAAGGCTGTAATGACCTACTGTTATATTAAGGCTGTATTGACCTACCAGTGTGATGGTCTTGTTTATTAAGGCTGTATTGACCTACTGTTATAGTAAGGCTGTATTGACCTACTGTTATAGTAAGGCTGTATTGACCTACTGTTATATTAAGGCTGTATTGACCTGCTGTTATATTAAGGCTGTATTGACCTACTGTTATATTAAGGCTGTATTGACCTACTGTTATATAATGGCTGTATTGACCTACTGTTATAGTAAGGCTGTATTGACCTACTGTTATCGTAAGGCTGTGTTGACCTACTGTTATATTAAGGCTGTATTGACCTACTGTTATATTAAGGCTGTATTGACCTACTGTTATATTAAGGCTGTATTGACCTACTGTTATATTAAGGCTGTATTGACCTACTGTTATATTAAGGCTGTATTGACCTACTGTTATATTAAGGCTGTATTGACCTACTGTTATATAAAGGCTGTATTGACCTACTGTTATAGTAAGGCTGTATTGACCTACTGTGATAGTAAGGCATTAAGGCTGTATTGACCTACAATTATATTAAGGCTGTATTGACCTACTGTTATATTAAGGCTATGTTGACTTATCGTTATAGTAAGACTGTATTGACCTACTGTGATAGTAAGGCTGTATTGACCTACTGTTATAGTAAGGCTGTATTGACCTACTGTTATATTAAGGCTGTTATGACCTACTGTTATATTAAGGCTGTATTGACCTACTGTTATATTAAGGCTGTAATGACCTACTGTTATATTAAGGCTGTATTGACCTACTGTTATATTAAGGCTGTATTGACCTACTGTTATATTAAGGCTGTATTGACCTACTGTTATTTTAAGGTTGTTATATTAAGGCTGTAATGACCTACTGTTATATTAAGGCTGTAATGACCTACTGTTATATTAAGGCTGTATTGACCTACTGTTATATTATGGCTGTATTGACCTACTGTTATATTAAGGCTGTATTGACCTTCTGTTATATTAAGGCTGTATTGACCTACTGTTATATTAAGGCTGTATTGACCTACCAGTGTGATGGTCTTGTTTATTAAGACTGTAGTGTTCTACCATTGTAGTAAGGCTGTTATATTAAGGCTGTATTGACCTACTGTTATATTAAGGCTGTATTGACCTACTGTTATATTAAGGCTGTAATGACCTACTGTTATATTAAGGCTGTATTGACCTACTGTTATATAAGGCTGTATTGACCTACTGTTATATTAAGGCTGTAATGACCTACTGTTATATTAAGGCTGTATTGACCTACTGTTATATTAAGGCTGTATTGACCTACTGTTATATTAAGGCTGTATTGACCTACCTAAGGCTGTATTGACCTACTGTTATATTAAGGCTGTATTGACCTGTGTTATATTAAGGCTGTATTGACCTACTGTTATATTAAGGCTGTATTGACCTACTGTTATATTAAGGCTGTATTTATATTAAGGCTGTATTGACCTACTGTTATATATTAAGGCTGTAATGACCTACTGTTATATTAAGGCTGTATTGACCTACTGTTATATTAAGGCTGTTATATTAATTAAGGCTGTATTGACCTGTTATAGTGTAATGACCTACTGTTATAGTAAGGCTGTATTGACCTACTGTTATATTAACGCTGTATTGACCTACCGTTATATAAAGGCTGTATTGACCTACTGTTATATTAAGGCAGTATTGACCTACTGTTATATTCAGGCTGTATTGACGGAGTGTTATATTAAGGCTGTTTTGACCTACTGTTATATTAAGGCTGTATTGACCTACTGTTATATTAAGGCTGTAATGACCTAGTGTTATATTAAGGCTGTAATGACCTACTGTTATATTAAGGCTGTATTGACCTACTGTTATATTAAGGCTGTATTGACCTACTGTTATATTAAGGCTGTATTGACCTACTGTTATATTAAGGCTGTATTGACCTACTGTTATATTAAGGCTGTATTGACCTACTGTAATATTCAGGCTGTATTGACCTACTGTTATATTAAGGCTGTAATGACCTACTGTTATATTAAGGCTGTATTGACCTACTGTTATATTAAGGCTGTATTGACCTACTGTTATATTAAGGCTGTATTGACCTACTGTTATATTAAGGCTGTAATGACCTACTGTTATATTAAGGCTGTAATGACCTACTGTTATATTAAGGCTGTATTGACCTACTGTTATATTAAGGCTGTATTGACCTACTGTTATATTAAGGCTGTACCTATGACCTACTGTTATATTAAGGCTGTATTGACCTACTGTTATATTAAGGCTGTATTGACCTACTGTTATATTTGTAATGACCTACTGTTATATTAAGGCTGTATTGACCTACTGTTATATTAAGGCTGTATTGACCTACTGTTATATTAAGGCTGTAATGACCTACTGTTATATTAAGGCTGTATTGACCTACTGTTATATTAAGGCTGTATTGACCTACTGTTATATTAAGGCTGTATTGACCTACTGTTATATTAAGGCTGTATTGACCTACTGTTATATTAAGGCTGTAATGACCTACTGTTATATTAAGGCTGTAATGACGTACTGTTATATTAAGTCTGTATTGACCTACTGTTATCTTAAGTCTGTATTGACCTACTGTTATATTAAGGCTGTATTGACCTACTGTTATATTAAGGCTGTATTGACTTACTGTTATATTAAGGCTGTATTGACCTACTGTTATATTAAGGCTGTATTGACCTACTGTTATATTAAGGCTGTATTGACCTACTGTTATATTAATTAAGGCTGTAATGACCTACTGTTATATTAAGGCTGTATTGACCTACTGTTATTTTAAGGCTGTATTGACCTACTGTTATATTAAGGCTGTAATGACCTACTGTTATATTAAGGCTGTATTGACCTACTACTGTTATATTAAGGCTGTATTGACCTACTGTTATATTAAGGCTGTATTGACCTACTGTTATATTAACGCTGTATTGACCTACTGTTATATTAAGGCTGTATTGACCTACTGTTATATTAAGGCTGTATTGACCTACTGTTATATTAAGGCTGTATTGACCTACTGTTATATTAAGGCTGTATTGACCTACTGTTATATTAAGGCTGTATTGACCTACTGTTATATTAAGGCTGTATTGACCTACTGTTATATTAAGGCTGTAATGACCTACTGTTATATTAAGGCTGTATTGACCTACTGTTATATTAAGGCTGTAATGACCTACTGTTATATTAAGGCTGTATTGACCTACTGTTATATTAAGGCTGTAATGACCTACTGTTATATTAAGGCTGTATTGACCTACTGTTATATTAAGGCTGTAATGACCTACTGTTCTATTAAGTCTGTATTGACCTACTGGTATATTAAGGCTGTATTGATCTACTGTTATATTCAGGCTGTGTTGACCTACCAGTGTGATGGTCTTGTTTATCAAGTCTGTATTGACCTACTGGTATAGTAAGGCTGTATTGACCTACTGTTATATTAAGGCTGTATTGACCTACTGTTATATTAAGGCTGTATTGACCTACTGTTATAGTAAGGCTGTATTGACCTACTGTTATAGTAACGCTGTATGACCTACTGTTATAGTAAGGCTGTATTGACCTACTGTTATATTAAGGCTGTATTGACCTACTGTTATATTAAGGCTGTTTTGACCTACTGTTATATTAAGGCTGTAATGACCTACTGTTATATTAAGGCTGTATTGACCTAGTGTTATAATAAGGCTGTATTGACCTACTGTTATATTAAGGCTGTATTGACCTAGTGTTATATTAAGGATGTATTGACCTACTGTTATATAAGGCTGTATTGACCTACTGTTATATTAAGGCTGTAATGACCTACTGTTATATTAAGGCTGTAATGACCTACTGTTATATTAAGGCTGTATTGACCTAATGTTATATTAAGGCTGTATTGACCTACTGTTATATTAAGGCTGTATTGACCTACTGTTATATTAAGGCTGTAATGACCTACTGTTATATCAAGGCTGTATTGACCTACTGTTATATTAAGGCACTATTGACCTACTGTTATATTAAGGCTGTATTGACCTACTGTTATATTAAGGCTGTAATGACCTACTGTTATATTAAGGCTGTATTGACCTACTGTTATATTAAGGCTGTAATGACCTACTGTTATGTTAAGGTTGTAATGACCTACTGTTATATTAAGGCTGTAATGACCTACTGTTATATTAAGGCTGTATTGACCTACTGTTATATTAAGGCTCTATTGACCTACTGTTATATTAAAGCTGTAATGACCTACTGTTATATTAAGGCTGTATTGACCTACCAGTGTGATGGTCTTGTTTATTAAGACTGTATTGTTCTACCATTGTAGTAAGGCTGTTTTGACCTACTGTTATAGTAAGGCTGTATTGACCTACTGTTATATTAAGGCTGCAATGACCTAGTGTTATATGAAGGCTGTAATGACCTACTGTTATATTAAGGCTGTATTGACCTAGTGTTATATTAAGGCTGTATTGACCTACTGTTATATTAAGGCTGTATTGACTTAATGTTATATCAAGGTTATATTGACCTACTGTTATATTAAGGCTGTAATGACCTACTGTTATTTTAAGGCTGTATTGACCTACTGTTATATTAAGGCTGTAATGACCTACTGTTATATTAAGGTTGTATTGACCTACTGTTATATTAAGGCTGTAATGACCTAATGTTATATTAAGGCTGTATTGACTTAATGTTATATCAAGGTTATATTGACCTACTGTTATATTAAGGCTGTAATGACCTACCGTTATTTTAAGGCTGTATTGACCTACTGTTATATTAAGGCTGTAATGACCTACTGTTATATTAAGGCTGTATTGACCTACTGTTATATTAAGTTATATTAAAGCTGTAATGACCTACTGTTATATTAAGGCTGTATTGACCTACTGTTATTTTAAGGCTGTATTGACCTACTGTTATATTAAGGCTGTAATGACCTACTGTTATATTAAGGTTGTATTGACCTACTGTTATATTAAGGCTGTAATGACCTAATGTTATATTAAGGCTGTATTGACTTAATGTTATATAAGGTTATATTGACCTACTGTTATATTAAGGCTGTAATGACCTACTGTTATTTTAAGGCTAAGGCTATAATGACCTACTGTTATATTAAGGCTGTATTGACCTACTGTTATATTAAGGCTGTATTGACCTACTGTTATATTAAAGCTGTAATGACCTACTGTTATATTAAGGCTGTATTGACCTACTGTTATATTAAGGCTGTAATGACCTAATGTTATATTAAGGCTGTATTGACCTACTGTTATATTAAGGCTGTATTGACCTCCTGTTATATTAAGGCTGTAATGACCTACTGTTATAATAAGGCTGTAATGACCTACTGTTATATTGAGGCTGTATTGAGGACTGTTATAGTAAGGCTGTGTTGACTTACTGTTATATTAAGGCATTAAGTCTGTATTGACCTACTGTTATATTAAGGCATTAAGTCTGTATTGACCTACTATTATATTAAGGCTGTATTGACCTACTGTTATAGTAAGGCTGTATTGATCTACTGTTATATTCAGGCTGTGTTGACCTACCAGTGTGATGGTCTTGTTTATTAAGACTGTATTGTTCTACTGTTATAGTAAGGCTGTTTTGACCTACTGTTATAGTAAGGCTGTTTTGACCTACTGTTATATTAAGGCTGTTTGACCTACTGTTATATAAAGGCTGTATTGACCTACTGTTATATTCAGGCTGTATTGACCTACTGTTATATTAAGGCTGTAATGACCTACTGTTATAATAAGGCTGTATTGACCTACTGTTATATTAAGGTTGTAATGACCTACTGTTATATTAAGGCTGTATTGACCTACTGTTATATTAAGGCTGTATTGACCTACTGATATAATAAGGCTGTAATGACCTACTGTTATATTAAGGCTGTATTGACCTACTGTTATATTAAGGCTGTAATGACCTACTGTTATAATAAGGCTGTATTGACCTACCAGTGTGATGGTCTTGTTTATTAAGACTGTATTGACCTACTGTTATATTAAGGCTGTATTGACCTACTGTTATATTAAGGCTGTATTGACCTACTGTTATAGTAAGGCTGTATTGACCTACTGTTATAGTAAGGTTGTATTGACCTACTGTTATATTAAGGCTGTATTGGCCTACCAGTGTGATGGTCTTGTTTATTAAGGCTGTATTGACCTACCGTTATAGTAAGGCTGTATTGACATACCGTCATAGTAAGGCTGTATTGACCTACTGTTATAGTAAGGCTGTATTGACCTACTGTTATATTAAGTCTTTGTTGACCTACCAGTGTTATGGTCTTGTTTATTTAGGCTGTATTGACCTACTGGTATAGTAAGGCTGTATTGACCTACTGTTATATTAACGCTGTATTGACCTACTGTTATATAAAGGCTGTATTGACCTACTGTTATATTTAGGCTGTATTGACCTACTGTTATATTAAGGCTGTATTGACCTACTGTTATATTAAGGCTGTATTGACCTACTGTTATATTAAGGCTGTAATGACCTACTGTTATATAAAGGCTGTATTGACCTACTGTTATATTAAGGACCACTATTAAGGCTTGACCTACTGTTATATTAAGGCTGTATTGACCTACTGTTATATTAAGGCTGTATTGACCCTGTTATATTAAGGCTGTATTGACCTTCTGTTATATTAAGGCTGTATTGACCTACTGTTATATTAAGGCTGTATTGACCTACTGTTATATAATGGCTGTATTGACCTGCTGTTATATTAAGGCTGTATTGACCTACTGTTATATTAAGGCTGTATTGACCTACTGTTATATTAAGGCTGTATTGACCTACTGTTATATTAAGGCTGTATGACCTACTGTTATATTAAGGCTGTATTGACCTACTGTTATATAAGGCTGTATTGACCTACTGTTATATTAAGGCACTATTGACCTACTGTTATATTAAGGCTGTATTGACCTACTGGTATAGTAAGGCTGTATTGACCTACTGTTATATTAAGGCTGTATTGACCTACTGTTATATTAAGGCTGTATTGACCTACTGTTATAGTATGGCTGTATTGACCTACTGTTATAGTAAGGCTGTATTGACCTACTGTTATAGTAAGGCTGTATTGACCTACTGTTATATTAAGGCTGTATTGACCTACTGTTATATTAAGGCTGTATTGACCTACTGTTATATAATGGCTGTATTGACCTACTGTTATAGTAAGGCTGTATTTACCTACCGTTATAGTAAGGCTGTATTGACCTACTGTTATATTAAGGCATTAAGTCTGTAATGACCTACTGGTATATTAAGGCTGTATTGATCTACTGTTATATTCAGGCTGTGTTGACCTACCGTTATATTAAGGCTGTATTGACCTAGTGTTATATTAAGGCTGTATTGACCTACTGTTATATTACTGTTATATTAAGGCTGTATTGACCTACTGTTATATTAAGGCTGTATTGACCTACTGTTATATTAAGGCTGTATTGACCTACTGTTATATTAAGGCTGTATTGACCTACTGTTATATTAAGGCTGTATTGACCTACTGTTATATTAAGGCTGTATTGACCTACTGTTATATAAAGGCTGTATTGACCTACTGTTATATAAAGGCTGTATTGACCTACTGTTATATTAAGGCTGTATTGACCTACTGTTATATTAAGGCTGTATTGACCTACTGTTATATTAAGGCTGTAATGACCTACTGTTATATTAAGGCTGTATTGACCTACTGTTATATTAAGGCTGTATTGACCTACTGTTATATTAAGGCTGTATTGACCTACTGTTATATTAAGGCTGTATTGACCTACTGTTATATTAAGGCTGTATTGACCTACTGTTATATTAAGGCTGTATTGACCTACTGTTATATTAAGGCTGTATTGACCTACTGTTATATTAAGGCTGTATTGACCTACTGTTATATTAAGGCTGTATTGACCTACTGTTATATTAAGGCTGTATTGACCTACTGTTATATTAAGGCTGTATTGACCTACTGTTATAGTAACGCTGTATTGACCTACTGTTATATTAAGGCTGTGTTGACCTACCAGTGTGATGGTCTTGTTTATTAAGGCTGTATTGACCTACTGGTATAGTAAGGCTGTATTGACCTACTGTTATATTAAGGCTGTATTGACCTACTGTTATATTAAGGCTGTAATGACCTACTGTTATATCAACGCTGTATTGACCTACCGTTATATACAGGCTGTATTGACCTACTGTTATAGTAAGGCTGTATTGACCTACTGTGATAGTAAGGCATTAAGGCTGTATTGACCTACTGTTATAGTAAGGCTGTGTTGACCTACATTAAGGCTGTATTGACCTACTGTTATATTAAGGCTGTATTGACCTACTGTTATATTAAGGCTGAAATGACCTAATGTTATATTAAGGCTGTATTGACCTACTGTTATATTAAGGCTGTATTGACCTACTGTTATATTAAGGCTATGTTGACCTACCAGTGAAATGGTCTTGTTTATTTAGGCTGTATTGACCTACTGTTATATTAAGGCTGTTTAACCTACTGTTATATTAAGGCTGTATTGACCTACTGTTATATAATGGCTGTATTGACCTACTGTTATAGTAAGGCTGTATTGACCTACTGTTATATTAACGCTGTATTGACCTACCGTTATATAAAGGCTGTATTGACCTACTGTTATAGTAAGGCTGTATTGACCTATTGTGATGAGTGTTATATTGAGGCTGTATTGACATTACTGTTATAGCGTGTTGACAGGAAACAACGATACCGCTAATGTATTGGGCCAACTTTCCAAGTGACCACGTGACACTTGATAGCTCGGAATCACTGCATATAACCAAAGAGTAATATTACTTCACTAAGAAGAGAGTTTTATAAGAGAATAAAGGTATCTTGCACTTACTCGATGATGCAATAAAATTACTTCAGGATTGAAAATAGTAATACGGTATTATGAAATGTTAAATCTCCTTAAAATTCAAAAGATAAACATCCTTATAATTTTCCAACAACGAGAAAAAAAACCGTACTTTCCTAAAGCAGCAAGGAGATCTATATTCATGTTGTAGAGCTTGGCCTGGTACTCATAACGATACTCTTCATATGCTTTCGGATATCCTAAAGTCACACCTATAATGGCTTCTGCTGTATCTATTCGATAGGGGCTCCACTCAGGGGTCGATGACAACGATACCTGTACACACTCCTTGATTACTGCAGCCGATTATCCAAGCCATTCGTAGAAATTGAAATAATATCGATTGAAATTCATTTTATTACTAAAATGAAATTAGGTTGTTAGTTTATTTTTTTTTAAATACGTTTATAATTGGATATATGTTAACTGACAAATCTGAGATAAAACAATATTAATACTGCCTGAAAGTTTTGATTAAAATCGTCAAAAATGCATTGATTATCTGGTTTACCGATATTAATATATTTACCTTTTGAAATGACTGATGTACCGTCGTCAGGCATTGTGTGGGGCAGACCTTCAAAAAACGAAATCGAGCATTTTGTACTGTGTGTTAACAAAAAAGTTAGATACACACTTCATTAGTTCCTTCACAGAACTGACATCAATCCACAATACTTGATTAACAGGTGAATTTTGTTATTACATAACACGACAGTTCAATTGCAACTTGTTTTATCCTTGGTATCAAGATTATGGTTTTAGCCAGTTTGACATATAAAAATAATGTACACAATGTCTAACATAAGGCACGAGTTTAAATTCTTTTATCACAAAACAATGTAAGTGATTAAGAAACCACACGTTTCTTTTTAGTTCACTGAGCATAATTTTTTTTTAAATATATTTATAACTGAATATACGTTAACTGACAAATCTTAGATAAAGCAATATTAATACTGCCTGAAAGTTTTAAATAATATCGTCAAAAATGCATTGATAATCTGGTTTACCGAAAGAAAAGATATTAATATATATACCGTTTGAAATGACTGGTGTAAAGTTACCGTCGTCTCGAATTGTGTGGGGCAGGCCTTCAAAAAAAGCGAAATCGAGCATATTGTTCTGTGTTTTAACAAAAATTTTAAACACACACTTCCTTCGTCCTTCACAGAGTCAGTTTGACAGATAAAAGTAATGTATATACTGTCTAACATAAGGCACGAGTTTAAATTCTTTTATCACAAAACAATGTAAATGTAACAGATACCAAACTTTTCTTTTTATTTCACTGAGCATTAACGAAAGAATAATGAAACAAGTATTAGCATTATAACTCACACGTAAACATAGAATATTAATACATATTACTGAATAGTACAATCATTGTAAGCTATTTACATTATTCTTGCTATAGATCTGGAGGGTGGTCGAACCAATCGCTATTTTTCGATGCCACGTCTTACCTGCTATATATACTATCATAGCTATAGCTATGGCAATGGCTACTGCCACAATCAGGAGAATAATAGCCATATTTCGAACGACGTGTTTTTCTCCCTCTACAAAAAATGTTCATACTTTGATCAGGACTATTCAATTCAAATGGATGTTAATTGATTAACGTTCATTAGATATTGTTCAATCATCTATTTATAAAATCTTTCATTTGGGAGTCATTGTTTTTTCACAATTATGACGGTTATAACACATCTGTGACTATATATGTATCTTAACTCACTAATCCCCTTTAGGATATAATGAAAATAAACTTTTTCATTTGCAATTTTTATCCCATTAAGATATAGAGAATTTCACAGACGTCCTTACCCTTCTCTGTAGGGGCCATTTGGCCGTTTTTCACTTTCCCTTGCTTCTCCATAGTTCCTTGTTCACAGAAACAACGTATACTACAAAAACATAATTGTATTGTTGATTAATCAAATTAGGAAGCCAGGCATGGTATAGGTGTACGAGGAGTTATTCTGATAAACTGATTGGATGTGATAAGGACGTATAAGTTTACATCTAAGAATAGTGTTTCCTTTGTAGAGAAACACCTCAATAGTAAGCAATGACATTATACGTTCTGTTATTCTGCAATATGATAGCGTCTATTTACATTTTATAACACACAGATCCAAACTAAATGGTGCAGACTGGCTTCATTAAATTATTCTCTCTATCTAACGTCTCCGTCTTAAAAACACAAGAAGAAAATAGAAACAGCATGGACATAGCCATTATCAAAATTCAAATTAGATAAAACTAGGTCAAAATATCAAAGAAAAAATACACGAAGACTCTTTTTGGGGCAAAAACGTGGGGTAAGTAAAATCAAAAGAGTAAGCGATGTCTGCTTCAACATGATACTCGCCATGTTAGTCAATCAACCCAAGTAATGCCACGTTCCCAAATGAGAACAAGGTATACAACAACGAAACCAACAGGCAAAAGAACGAGTATCAAACAAGCCCAGCATTACATTGCACAAAGAAGTAGAATTTTTCTCAATGAGATCACTATGACGACCGTAAACTTCCCAGAATTTTCGTCAATCTGTACACTTTGAACATTGTGCTATGAATCTGTCCGTCACTTGACATCTTGCATGAAAATCGAAATCATCACGCCTATCAAACAGCATGGTGAAAAGTTGTCCATGCTGATTTCGTCCAATTCCTTTTTATTCCTGCTGAGTTGCAGATATAGTATTGTTCATGACCGCAGCTTATCTGTCCTCCAAAAAAGTCACTCAATACCAATCCTTACACAATTCTTTATTCCATTATTCATATTGTTCCTTGACTGAAATAATAATACAATTTAAAGTGGAACATTTTTTGTATTAGCCAGTACTTCCAATTTTGTGATTTATTAATTGTTTTGATTAATCTGGGACATAATCTTCATTACCTTAAACTTTCGTAACGTAACTTTATACATGTTGATTTATATGGAAATAGATGTGTGTGTGTGTGTGTGTGGGGGGGGGGGGGGGGGGGGGGGGGGGGGGGGGGGGGGGTGTATGTGTGAGAGAAAGAGAGAGAGAGAGAAAGGGTGTTTGTGTGTGTATGTCTGTGTGTGTGTGTGTGTGTGTGTGTGTGTGTGTGTGTGTGTGTGTGTGTGTGTGTGTGTGTGTGTGTGTGTGTGTGTGTGTGTGAGGGTGTGTGTGTGTGTGTGTGTGTGTTGGTGCGAGGGAGGGTGTGTG